>NC_140277.1:20283238-20303238 GCF_964030765.1 Micromesistius poutassou
GGTCTCTCAACGCTATTGACACCGTCTTTTCGACGAAACACCCGGGTTCGGGGGAACCTGACTGTCCTGCCGGAACGTTCGCAGCTGGATACACGAGGGATGCCTGGGGGGGGGGGCAGCTCGTGTGCCTGGCGCCTCTTTCCGTGGAGGACGAGGAAGACATCTACATATTTGGATTCGTATTCTTGGGTCTTTTGCTGATTGGAATAGGCATGGCCTGGATGCATCGGGTGAATTAAGGTACGCGGTCAGCTGTTCAAAGCCCCCTAGGGCTGCCCGTCATGATTGATACGGTGGGCAGAGCCGTTGGCACTCTGAATGTGACTATGAAAAGCAATACGGATAACATCTCGATCATGATGGAGAAGCTCACGGCTTTGCAAAGGCAAGGGGATCGTTCTGGAGACCGGCACGGACTTGGAGAGTAGTCGCGCAAATTGGAATGCGGCTACTCGCCCCAAAATCAAACAACCCTAATCTTATCTTTCGGCCCCCCCCAACCAGCACCGGCCTCGGCCAAGGCCACCGCTGGAACAACATCTCCCGGATGAGCACTGCGCCGCGACGCTCTCTTCGTGCCTCCCTCCCCCCCACCCCACCGACACCTGCTGATTTGACTCTGTCTGGGACATGATCAAGGCTGTCTCCATGGCAACTTGCTGTGTTATCGCGATGACATCCTGCGGCTGAGATACCATGGTTGTGCCGTCGGGCGAGCGACTCTTCAGGCCTACGCACACACGAACTCTTACACGGATACAGATACGCAATCACCCCCCTCTACCCCCATCCCACGCCTTCGCCGCTTTTGACTTCCCCCCCAGTACGACAAGACAGGCCTGTGTCCAGCGCCTAACGGCTGCATATGACCGGGGGGCTGCTTGCCTGTACTGGTTAACCCCCCCCCCCCCCCCTCCGTTGCAGGTCTTGTGTTCTCATGTTGTGACTTGTGCTTATGTGCTGAGGTGTTTTTTTTCCTGTTCCCACACTGTACTCCCCCTAGGAGTATAGTCTGGGGGTTTCCTTTTTTTTCTCCTCCCTCTCCTTATGTATTGCTGTATTTTTTTCTCTCACCCTGTCTTCCGGTCCTGTCTACCCCATGTGTGTTGTGTTTATGTGTTGGACTGGTCGATGGCCCACTTTCGTTGTGCATGCAAGTGTACAGTGACCGGGTTTATTGTTATCAATAAAGGTTTGTTTGAATTTGAATTTGAATTGAATAGTTCAACATTTCAATTTTGAACTAGTTCAAAGTTCAGTTCATTTTCAGTGAGAAATGAAAATGAAGGGTATGGGGCGCAGGGGTGTTGCGCAGGGGTTGCCAATTTGTTGATATTTCCATATGGTGTTGTGCATGCTAGGGCTGGGCGATATACCGTAGTAAGAGTTACATCCAGTGGGCGAAATACGGGGGGGTCCGGGGGGGGGCTCGACCCCCCGATTTTCCCATGAGACCCCTGAAAGTCTCAAATTTTGTCCAAAAATAATAATAATAAAAAATTAATGTCACTAATGGTCACTTAAATGTTTTAAGCTCACCATGTCCAGTATTCAGAATTCAAAACATTTATTCACAAATATGTTCTATTTTTTACCACGCGGAGCCAGCCAGTCCTATGCGCGTATGCAAATTAGCCATGTGCGCCAAACAGAAGAAAGACGTAACGTTGAGAAGTCATCCTAAAAACGGATAGCAAGCGAAAGCTAAACCAGAGTGTATAACTCACACACTTTGGATCTATTCTAACTTAAGGTAAGAGGCTATTTTTAAATCTTTGCAGTGACTGAATTGTGATGATAGAACTGATTGTTGTGCATAAGATGCGACTGTGCACGTGTCCTTTCCAGCTTCGGCATACTGCATGGTTATGTAGGCCTTGTGGTTGGCAGCCTTGGAGTTGGAGAAGTTGGAGTGATTGTGTACGTGCGTGCGCGAGAGAGAGAGCGAGAGAGAGTGGACACCCGCTGTGGTGATGTTTGGCTTGTCGTGGGCTGTCTGTCAGCATCCGCCGTGGTTGGACGAATGTGCTTTGTGTGTCAGTGATGCATCTCTGTCTGATCGTATTTGCTGTAGATGGATGGTTAAATAATGTCACACCACGATCGGTCATAGCCTACTGCAGGCTCTCATTTGCAAGTGCACTGATTGCGTGCCGGTCTCTGTTAGGCTATATACCTGACATTTATTCAGTTGATCGCTCTTCTAAGTGTGCCAGATTGGTGCCAATTATTGTCGTGTTTGCATTGTAATGCACAACTTTGCCACTCCTTGTTATAAAACAACGTGCATCCAAACAACTTTAGCCAATGCAGCCTCCTATTTCAGTGTTGCTTTACGAATACTATATATCTGATTATCAAAAATTGTGAAAAAAAAAAAAAAAAAGTGTGTGTGTTGTCATGTAGGCTATAGACTGATTGTCTTGGCTTGCATCCATGACATATTGTAATGTTATAGATAGGCCTACTGCATATTGAGAAAATGTATATCGGTAGGTCTATCGCGCAACAATCTGGGGATGGAGTCCCCGAATATTGACGGGTATTTCGCACACTGGTTATACCGGTATATTTTTGAGATATGTAGGCTAGTTGAGACAATATCGCCATACCGGTATATTATATATTATATATTATTTTATATTATATATTATTTTATATTATATATTATTATATATTATTTTGATGTTGCCTTGCGGAGGACTGCCATTTCTCAGACGCTCCATTTTTCCTTTATTTCAAAAAAAATAAACCCTCTGCTCCGACACCCCATTGTTCCGACCATGTAGGCTTTTGTGGATCACCTCCCATAATCTAAGATCTGAATCATCAAGCCGGGGCTAAGATTCAGATCTTAGCTCCGCAGTCGGAGCGCTCCGCAGCGCGCAGTGATGTGGCGCTCACATCACATAGTCTGAACGAGTTCACGTTCAAGTTCTTTGTTTGCAAATGAGTTGCGTTCAGTTCAAAGTTCACAGAAAAATGAACGTGTTCAATGAACGCGTTCTTTTGAACGTGTTCATGCACTGATCTCCTGGTTAGCCCTATCAGTCTGTGGGTTTGGTATAACCAGAGGAGAGGCTAACCGTGGCTCCCAGTGACACACAGAATGTTCGCCACACTTGTGATGTAAATTGAGACCACGGCCTGAGACGATGTCCGAAGCGATGCCGTGTAAGTGTAACACGTGGAGCAACAACAGGTCAGCTGTCTCCCTAGCAGAGGGACGTTTAGTTAGAGACAAACAAAACAGAGTTTCAGACCCCACTCAGGCTGTGGAGGTAAGAGGGAGAACGATACGACTGTATCCTCAGTGGAGGTAAGAGGGAGAACGATACGACTGTATCCTCAGTGGAGGTAAGAGGGAGGTGTAACGACTGTATCCTCAGTGGAGGTAAGAGGGAGGTGTAACGACTGTATCCTCAGTGGAGGTAAGAGGGAGGTGTAACGACTGTATCCTCAGTGGAGGTAAGAGGGAGGTGTAACGACTGTATCCTCAGTGGAGGTAAGAGAGAGGTGTAACGACTGTATCCTCAGTGGAGGTAAGAGGGAGGTGTAACGACTGTATCCTCAGTGGAGGTAAGAGGGAGGTGTAACGACTGTATCCTCAGTGGAGGTAAGAGGGAGGTGTAACGACTGTATCCTCAGTGGAGGTAAGAGGGAGGTGTAACGACTGTATCCTCAGTGGAGGTAAGAGGGAGGTGTAACGACTGTATCCTCAGTGGAGGTAAGAGGGAGGTGTAACGACTGTATCCTCAGTGGAGGTAAGAGGGAGGTGTAACGACTGTATCCTCAGTGGAGGTAAGAGGGAGGTGTAACGACTGTATCCTCAGTGGAGGTAAGAGGGAGGTGTAACGACTGTATCCTCAGTGGAGGTAAGAGGGAGGTGTAACGACTGTATCCTCAGTGGAGGTAAGAGGGAGGTGTAACGACTGTATCCTCAGTGGAGGTAAGAGGGAGGTGTAACGACTGTATCCTCAGTGGAGGTAAGAGGGAGGTGTAACGACTGTATCCTCAGTGGAGGTAAGAGGGAGGTGTAACGACTGTATCCTCAGTGGAGGTAAGAGGGAGGTGTAACGACTGTATCCTCAGTGGAGGTAAGAGGGAGGTGTAACGACTGTATCCTCAGTGGAGGTAAGAGGGAGGTGTAACGACTGTATCCTCAGTGGAGGTAAGAGGGAGGTGTAACGACTGTATCCTCAGTGGAGGTAAGAGGGAGGTGTAACGACTGTATCCTCAGTGGAGGTAAGAGGGAGGTGTAACGACTGTATCCTCAGTGGAGGTAAGAGGGAGGTGTAACGACTGTATCCTCAGTGGAGGTAAGAGGGAGCTGCTGGCGGAAAGTCGACCAGCGACGGTGGTGGAAGGCGGAAGGTTCGCTCGCGGAGCCGGCTGTAGACCCAGATTGCGAGGGCGATCAGCTGGTTGAGGTTTGTAGGATCCTACCGGGAAACCAACTCATCTTTGATGTCGTCAGCAAGCTTGCTCAGAAATACCCCCTGCAACGCTTTGTCGTTCCAGCCGCTCTCAGCCGCAAGGGTGCGGAACTCGATGGAAACTCGTTGCCATCGACGGCTACGCTGCGGGAGCCTTGCTGTAAGGGCAGGAATTGTCTCGAGGCATCCTTACCACATACCGGATGGTCGAAAACCTTGTGCATTTCCTCCTTGAAGTCGGGGTAGAAAGAGCAGATGGCCCAAGCCTCACCTCGTAATATACCTATCAGGTAAGTGATCCAGGACTTGTTGTGGGATAAGTCTGGGGCTGTCGTTCGAAAACCAATGAACATTGCAAAAGAAACCCTGGACAGGACCCAAGGTCGCCCTTGTAGTGCTCAGGAGCAGGAATGAAGGCAAGGCAACTTTATTTATATAGCACTTTTCATACACAAGGCAGACTCAAAGTGCTTCACATATAAACATTGTCATACAATAAAATAAAATAATAGATAAGTAAAAAGTAAAATAGATAGAAAATGAAAGGTTCACGAGCCTGAGAAGATGGACTTGGGACAGGAATGGGGAGTTCAGCAATAGCCGGGAGAGGCGATGGAGCTTCAAGAGACACAATCTCTTGAAGAGCCTGGCCATGCTGCCCCCAGAGGGCTCCTTGCTGTATTGATACAGACTAACATTCTCTGTGTCGGCTTGGTCCATATTTTGGCTAGATCTTACTGTTATGGGGAAGAAGAGCGAGTGGACCCAAATGCTCGACACTGAGACTGACACCGAGTCAAGGCGGGGCTTGGGGGCTTGATGGCAGGCGAGGGGTCGGTGACAGGAGGGTAGTCAGACAGGGGAGGGGTCGGTGACAGGAGGGTAGTCAGACAGGGGAGGGGTCGGTGACAGGAGGGTAGTCAGACAGGGGAGGGGTCGGTGACAGGAGGGTAGTCAGACTGTACACAGGGAGAAGAGAAGACAGACGGAACACTATAAGCAACAACCGTTACGCGAGGAGGGGCCATGGACGAGGTACTGACTGTTAGGTGTGAAACAACGCTCTAGTGGTGATTGTCTGGAGAACCAAGGTAGAAATACTGTGTGCTGATGGAGGATTGCCGGCAAGTGTGTAGAGTGCGGGAGATGAATGGATGA
Organism: Micromesistius poutassou; assembly: GCF_964030765.1. Taxonomy (NCBI): domain Eukaryota; kingdom Metazoa; phylum Chordata; class Actinopteri; order Gadiformes; family Gadidae; genus Micromesistius; species Micromesistius poutassou. Next base: position 20,288,833 of record NC_140277.1, read on the forward strand.
TGAGACTGGCCCCCACTAGGTGGCAGAAGTGGACGGCGTGACAGATATAGAGTCTAAGTGGGACTTTTAACTAGACTAGATGCATCCAGTGGCGCCGACTTAGGTCAACATTGGGGGGGTCATAAATATTTCGTTTAAATGTGTTCCACCAAAAAGTAGTCTATATCACTTCTCCGGTGCTAACGCACCGCAGTGCAGAACAGCGTTCAATCTCTCAGCGTTCAATCTCTCAACGTACTATCGCTCAGCGTTCTATCACTTTTGCTTTATTTAAAGGGTCAGAAAACGTGCCGGGTCACTTTGTTTCAATATTGAGGGTTTTTCACCCCCAGCCTTATCTCTGGGGGTGTAGGAACCGTTTGCCCCCCAGAGATGGCGCCAGTGCATGTATCACTCCGCCTCACAGGTGTCACTGGAGTCACACGTTAACCTGACTCCGCCAGGTGGATTGATTCGCATTTGCTCAGCATATCCATCTGGGAACCGTTGGAAAACTTTTGGAAAGGGGCGAAAATACTGGTTAGCTGATTGGATAAACCATCACCACCTATGTTGGTGATGGACGGGCCAAATCAACCAATCAGATCAACAAAGCGTATGACGTACTAACAGAACGTCGAGGCAAAGCTCGTTAGCTCAGCAAGCAAGCAACATGTCGGTAAAGGAAATTTGCCATTTTTGTAAAGAAAATTTACGTATAAAAGACACACTTTCAGGTGTCTGGTCCATATTACAAAAGCATCAGCGAGCGGCTAACAGAGTTAGGCCGGCTGCTGTCTGAAGATGGGTCTGGATCATGTCTACGCTTCTCGCTGCGTCACACCTACACCCTACGCCTCAGAGCCAACGCTGATTGGCTGTTTGTTTGGCGGCTCCACATTGTCTCCATGGTTACCAGACTGATCTGAGAGTGAATCCAGTGGAGCTGGCCGGACCAGGACGGTCTCACCAGGCTGGTCACACAGACCACCTGAGCGACCGCCTGTTTGCAGAACAAAATGTCACTGGTTGCAAAAAACATGTATACATTTTATTTGTATAGACCTTACTCATAATAACATTCTCAAAGGAATAACAGGCCATTTATTTATGGCTAATGGTAACATACAGATAAATGTACATACAAAATAGCAACCCTTTGGTAATGTGTCTCTTTTCAACAGACCAGTCCTAGCCTAGTCCTAACTAGACCTTCGTACTCATTTCATTTGTACCGATGGTCTAGAACTGCTATAGAGACAAACGATTTCTCACTTGAAGGCGGGTGCTGTTGAAGTTTAAAACCAATTGGCTCTGCCCAGTGCCACTCCAAATCTGCCTTAACCAATCGCTGACGTTTGGTCGTGACGTATTTCATGCTTAGCAAACTCCTTCACCACTAACGGAGCCAGCTGGAAAATTCAACTTTTCCCGAATCCCGTGGGAAGAAGCGCCACAACATCTTGACCACCAACAACAAAAAAAAATCAGGCTTTAATTTATCTATATTCGGCAGTTTCCACAACAGACCAAATAGCTTTCTCCATGGTCTTCCTGCTGCTTCCTGGTACTCGTTTGACTACAACTGAAATTCGCGCACGACCTGTCCGTCACTGTTCTCAGGCCGCGCCTCCTGTCCGCTGATTGGACTGACAAACTTGAGGGAAAAGAAATCGTTCGAACATACAGCACTCCCAGACCTAGTACTGAAGTGAAATGAAAATTGAGCAGAAGTACGGAGGCGGGCGGAACCAGGCTAGACCAGTCCCAGTCTAGTTGTGGAAATATTTGTGTAAAGTAAATGATTTAAACAAATAGCTTTTTACTGTTAACTTATAAATAGTGCTTGTAGAGCTCTGTATAGATGTATTGAAGCAATAGCGTAGTGGAGGTGATGCGGCTATACTGACAACAGCAGCAGCGCTAGGATTAGCTTCAACACCTGGCCTGCTGCCTCCTACCTACAACCCAATCACAGCCATGCTGATACTCAGTGCAACAAACACATTATCATCATACACATTATCATCATACACATTATCATCATACATAGGCACGTTGTTCATGTGTGCCACCAATGACAGGTCTGGACATGTGTGTTATTACAAGTTCTAGAGACAGATGGAAGGACAGACATGAGGAGAGAGAGAGATGAATGAGACAGAGAGAGAGAGACAGGAAGAGAAGATGGAGAAAGGTGAAGGGGTGTAGACAGAAGGAGCAGATCCTTGAGGCTGAGACAGGCAGAGATGTATCTGCACCAGTGAGCAGAGCTGTGACACCCGTAATATTCACTGACCCCAAACTAATGAGAGAGAGAGAGACAGAGAGAGAGAGAGAGAGAGAGAGAGAGAGAGAGAGAGAGAGAGAGAGAGAGAGAGAGAGAGAGAGAGAGAGAGAGAGAGAGAGAGAGGTTGTTTACTAAGTTCCCTCCTTGTCCTTGGACTAGCTTGTGTAAAGGTGAAGCCATTTCCAGCACAGTTAAATGACACCATTAGAAGCTATGGTTATTGCATTACCTTGAGGCTTCACTCAAGGTATTCCATTTTTTTTCTCAGCTTAGGGTTCATGTGTGTGTTCATGTGTGAAATTTGCTTAATACATTATTTAACAAGTAAGGAGATTGTTATTAATGCTCCGATCAGATTATTGCTATGATTGTTCTACATAAACTATTGATGTATTACAATTATATTTCAATGATGTCATATGATAATGACAATGTTTTTTAAACATTGTGACTGATTGTCAGCCATCTTAACTCCAGCTTTGAGCTAGCTATCAGGCTAGTGTTAAAGCTGAAATATCTTTACTAAATAACTATTGTACATGGCCAAACGCAAATGAGTGTGTAAGCTATTCAGGGTGAAGAGTAAGTTGTTCAAATGCTACTTTATATAAGAATGGGAGAGGTGTAAATCATCAGACTCTAATTTTGGACTGTTTCATTAATGAAATTAATTTCTCTACTTGAGGAAAATAATATTCAGTAAGGCTGATTGACTGAAATGCCCGTTGTAGTTAGTGAGTAGGTCTGCTGTTAATGATAATGAATCCTAATGAGTATTTGAGTCAAACTGAATCGGTATTGATCTCATCTCTAACCAACCTAATTAGCTTTCTTTGACAAATCAGATCAGATTTATTGGCCATTAGCTAATCAAGGTCATCTCTCTCGTTAGTTGTCTCTCGTGCCAGCTGGCCTCATGTCTCCATGCAGGCAACCTGCTGTTGTGATTCGCTGTGAATTCAAGGGTCAATAAATCATCAATGCACATATATATTTATGTTTTTGAATATATTGTTATTTTGTTGCATGAATATTAAACAAACTGGTAAGCTTTGGATGAGTTTGCATAGATGACCTTAGTGTTGTCCTTGAAGCAGGTCGCTCTGACACATTCCAGATGGTTTGTTGTCGTATGCACAACAACCACAGCAGCCGTCTCACGCTCCTTCAACAATGTCATATAAAAAGATAAAGTGTAAGAAAACACAAACTGGACGTGAAATAATTAGAATAAAATATAAATAGTAATAAAATAATAATAATGAATGATGACAGATGATTGTGATGAGAGATTGACGTCATTTCTACTTTGGAACAAAATACTTTTTGTTCCATTTATGTGAGCCTATTGAGGTGCACTGTCAGCTTAAAGGAGGATTCTGGTGTTTAGCATTGAGCCCCTTTCTGGGTTAGGACCAAATAGAGCGGTGGACACCCACCTGTTGACTATTGGTCCTGTCTCGGGTATTTGGCTCATTTAGAATCGCCCCTCACCTACAGTTTCTGTCATGTTTTATTTGGCATTTTGTAAATCCCATCGATTTATGTTGGAAGACTCGTTGACAGAAACGGACATGGGGCTGTTTACGTTTGGTTGTAGTCTTTTCGCTTGGTTCTCCGTCTCAACAGTAGGGCTAGAACCGAGCTAAAAGACTACAACCAAACGTAACCTTTCAGTTTCCGGTCAACGAGTCTTCCAACATAAATCGATGGGATTTACAAAATGCCAAATAAAACACGACAGAAACGGTATTACGCTACGATACTTGATTTGGAACATCAGCAAACACCAAACTAACGTTTAGGGTTGTTTTAAGGACAGGTTTGTGAATGCCCGTAGCCAGCCATTGTGAAGCAGGCAGGGCGATTCTAAATGAGTCAAATACCCGAAACAGGACAAAAAATTTCAGTGTCAACCACTCTACTTCATCCTAGACAACCCAGACAGGGAGCTCAATGTTCAAAATACAGGAATTATCCTTTAAGTTAGAGAAAGCTCTTGTTTATCTTTGCAGCGCCTCTCCAATGTAGCCTGTGTAAGGGTCTGGGGGAGCAGGCAGGGTTGGATGGGAGGTGAGGCCATGCTGAGCTCTCGTCCAGTGAGAGGTTTACGTTGAGGCGAGCTGTAAGCTACAATGACAGCTGTCGGATTGGATCTGCGAGTGCTGCTGAGGTTGTTGTATAATATATGGACTTAATGTAGGAAGTGATGGGCCTGATACTGCCCTAGTCAATATCACAAGCGCTCAGGACCTATAGCTTGTGACAGGCTGAATAAAGCTATCCTTCACATAGCTTGGAGTACACACACACACACACGTAAGCACACACATGCATGAACGTGCACGAACACACACACAGGCATGCACGCATATGACAGGGATGCATACACTAACGTCCACCATAGCTTGAAGTGCACCAAAGCTTAGCAGTATTTATTTTCCATTATTATTCATTTCACCTGGCATTGAATATTGATTATTATATTATTATTCATTTCACCTGGCACTGAATATTGAGCTGTGTGTCCGGAGCGATGTGGGCTGTAACCTATTCCTGATCCTATCTAACTCTGACTGTGGGACACAGCGGTACCCCTGTCAACAGAACACCTCATGTACAAATGAAGGATTTCACTGAAGATGTGGGCGGGGTCAGGCATAGGCCCGAGTCATTCTCCATGAAGGACGGACAGCTGATGAAGATGCTGAGTCATGGGAGGACAGTGCCTCATGGCAGCAGTCAGTGTAGGAATGGGTGTATGAATAGTTGTATGAATGTGTGTATGAATGTGAATGAATGTGTGTTTGAATGTGTGTATGAATGTGTGTATGAACGTGTGTATGAATGTGTGTATGAACGTGTGTATGAATGTGTGTTTGAATGTGTGCATGAATGTGTGTATGAATGTGTGTTTGAACGTGTGTATGAATGTGTGTATGAACGTGTGTATGAACGTGTGTATGAACGTGTGTATGAATGTGTGTTTGAATGTGTGCATGAATGTGTGTATGAATGTGTGTTTGAATGTGTGCATGAATGTGTGTATGAATGGGTGAATGAGGGTCACTAATTGTAAAGCTCTTTGAGTGGCTGCAGTCTTAAAACAGTTTAAATGCAGTCCATGTTTTACGTTTAATGAATCTTATTAAAATTGTCTTTAAAAAAAATGCAAATGAAAGTGAGAGGAGTCCTGGATGAAGAAAGTACTGAGGAGGAATAGAGAAAGAAAGAGTGAATGTGTGACAAAGGAGCACATGAATATCCTGAGATAACAAAAGAAGAGAGGGAGGGAGGGAGAGAGAGAGAGAGAGAGAGAGAGAGAGAGAGAGAGAGAGAGAGAGAGAGAGAGAGAGAGAGAGAGAGAGAGAGAGAGAGAGAGAGAGAGAGAGAGAGAGAGAGAGAGAGAGAGAGAGAGAGAGAGAGAGAGAGAGAGAGAGAGAGAGAGAGAGAGACAGACAGACAGACAGACAGACAGACAGACAGACAGACAGACAGACAGACAGACAGACAGACAGACAGACAGACAGACAGACAGACAGACAGACAGACAGACAGACAGACAGACAGACAGACAGACAGACAGACAGACAGACAGACAGACAGACAGACAGAAGGTCCTCAGCCTCACGAGGCCCTCCAGATGCTCTTCAGATGGATTCCACTCCACATGCGTCTATAGAAGCTGAGAGCATACGACACGCATTTACTTACTTTAACACAATCCTTTATTCATTGAAACAAATGTGGTTCCATACACGTGTGTGTGTGTGTGTGTGCGTGTGCGTGTTTGTGTGTGTGAACACAGAACTAGAACAGATTGTAAGATCCAGTTGAGGTAAAGGTGAACCAATAGAGTGAACGCAGGGAGTCCTTCCCCTCATCACATCCCCCTATCCCCCACCACGTCACAGAACAATAGAACGCCACGTCACAGAACGCCACGTCACAGAACAATAGAACGCCACGTCACAGAACGCCACGTCACAGAACAATAGAACGCCACGTCACAGAACGCCACGTCACAGAACAATAGAACGCCACGTCACAGAACAATAGAACGCCACGTCACAGAACAATAGAACGCCACGTCACAGAACAATAGAACGCCACGTCACAGAACAATAGAACGCCACGTCACAGAACAATAGAACGCCACGTCACAGAACAATAGAACGCCACGTCACAGAACAATAGAACGCCACGTCACAGAACAATAGAACGCCACGTCACAGAACAATAGAACGCCACGTCACAGAACAATAGAACGCCACGTCACAGAACAATAGAACGCCACGTCACAGAACAATAGAACGCCACGTCACAGAACAATAGAACACCACGTCACAGAACAATAGAACGCCACGTCACAGAACAATAGAACGCCACGTCACAGAACAATAGAACGCCACGTCACAGAACAATAGAACGCCACGTCACAGAACAATAGAACGCCACGTCACAGGACAATAGAACGCCACGTCACAGGACAATAGAACGCCACGTCACAGAACAATAGAACGCCACGTCACAGAACAATAGAACGCCACGTCACAGAACAATAGAACGCCACGTCACAGAACGCCACGTCACAGAACAATAGAACGCCACGTCACAGAACAATAGAACGCCACGTCACAGAACAATAGAACGCCACGTCACAGAACAATAGAACGCCACGTCACAGAACAATAGAACGCCACGTCACAGAACAATAGAACGCCACGTCACAGAACAATAGAACGCCACGTCACAGAACAATAGAACGCCACGTCACAGAACAATAGAACGCCACGTCACAGAACAATAGAACGCCACGTCACAGAACGCCACGTCACAGAACAATAGAACGCCACGTCACAGAACAATAGAACGCCACGTCACAGAACAATAGAACGCCACGTCACAGAACAATAGAACGCCACGTCACAGAACAATAGAACGCCACGTCACAGAACAATAGAACGCCACGTCACAGAACAATAGAACGCCACGTCACAGAACGCCACGTCACAGAACAATAGAACGCCACGTCACAGAACAATAGAACGCCACGTCACAGAACGCCACGTCACAGAACAATAGAACGCCACGTCACAGAACAATAGAACGCCACGTCACAGAACAATAGAACGCCACGTCACAGAACAATAGAACGCCACGTCACAGAACAATAGAACGCCACGTCACAGAACAATAGAACGCCACGTCACAGAACAATAGAACGCCACGTCACAGAACAATAGAACGCCACGTCACAGAACAATAGAACGCCACGTCACAGAACAATAGAACGCCACGTCACAGAACAATAGAACGCCACGTCACAGAACAATAGAACGCCACGTCACAGAACGCCACGTCACAGAACAATAGAACGCCACGTCACAGAACAATAGAACGCCACGTCACAGAACAATAGAACGCCACGTCACAGAACAATAGAACGCCACGTCACAGAACAATAGAACGCCACGTCACAGAACAATAGAACGCCACGTCACAGAACAATAGAACGCCACGTCACAGAACAATAGAACGCCACGTCACAGAACGCCACGTCACAGAACAATAGAACGCCACGTCACAGAACAATAGAACGCCACGTCACAGAACAATAGAACGCCACGTCACAGAACAATAGAACGCCACGTCACAGAACAATAGAACGCCACGTCACAGAACAATAGAACGCCACGTCACAGAACAATAGAACGCCACGTCACAGAACAATAGAACGCCACGTCACAGAACAATAGAACGCCACGTCACAGAACAATAGAACGCCACGTCACAGAACAATAGAACGCCACGTCACAGAACAATAGAACGCCACGTCACAGAACAATAGAACGCCACGTCACAGAACAATAGAACGCCATGTCACAGAACAATAGAACGCCACGTCACAGAACAATAGAACGCCACGTCACAGAACAATAGAACGCCACGTCACAGAACAATAGAACGCCACATCACAGAACGCCACGTCACAGAACAATAGAACGCCACGTCACAGAACAATAGAACGCCACGTCACAGAACAATAGAACGCCACGTCACAGAACGCCACGTCACAGAACAATAGAACGCCATGTCACAGAACAATAGAACGCCACGTCACAGAACAATAGAACGCCACGTCACAGAACAATAGAACGCCACGTCACAGAACAATAGAACGCCATGTCACAGAATGCCACGTCACAGAACAATAGAACGCCACGTCACAGAACAATAGAACGCCACGTCACAGAACGCCACGTCACAGAACAATAGAACGCCACGTCACAGAACAATAGAACGCCACGTCACAGAACAATAGAACGCCACGTCACAGAACAATAGAACGCCACGTCACAGAACAATAGAACGCCACGTCACAGAACAATAGAACGCCACGTCACAGAACAATAGAACGCCACGTCACAGAACAATAGAACGCCACGTCACAGAACAATAGAACGCCACGTCACAGAACAATAGAACGCCACGTCACAGAACAATAGAACGCCACGTCACAGAACAATAGAACGCCACGTCACAGAACAATAGAACGCCACGTCACAGAACAATAGAACGCCACGTCACAGAACAATAGAACGCCACGTCACAGAACAATAGAACGCCACGTCACAGAACAATAGAACGCCACGTCACAGAACAATAGAACGCCACATCACAGAACAATAGAACGCCACGTCACAGAACAATAGAACGCCACGTCACAGAACAATAGAACGCCACGTCACAGAACAATAGAACGCCACGTCACAGAACAATAGAACGCCACGTCACAGAACAATAGAACGCCACATCACAGAACAATAGAACGCCACGTCACAGAACAATACAACGCCACGTCACAGAACAATAGAACGCCACGTCACAGAACGCCACGTCACAGAACAATAGAACGCCACGTCACAGAACAATAGAACGCCACGTCACAGAACAATAGAACGCCACGTCACAGAACAATAGAACGCCACGTCACAGAACAATAGAACGCCACGTCACAGAACAATAGAACGCCACGTCACAGAACAATAGAACGCCATGTCACAGAACAATAGAACGCCACGTCACAGAACAATAGAACGCCACGTCACAGAACAATAGAACGCCACGTCACAGAACAATAGAACGCCACGTCACAGAACAATAGAACGCCACATCACAGAACAATAGAACGCCACGTCACAGAACAATACAACGCCACGTCACAGAACAATAGAACGCCACGTCACAGAACGCCACGTCACAGAACAATAGAACGCCACGTCACAGAACAATAGAACGCCACGTCACAGAACAATAGAACGCCACGTCACAGAACAATAGAACGCCACGTCACAGAACAATAGAACGCCACGTCACAGAACAATAGAACGCCACGTCACAGAACAATAGAACGCCACGTCACAGAACAATAGAACGCCATGTCACAGAACAATAGAACGCCACGTCACAGAACAATAGAACGCCACGTCACAGAACAATAGAACGCCACGTCACAGAACAATAGAACGCCACGTCACAGAACAATAGAACGCCACGTCACAGAACAATAGAACGCCACGTCACAGAACGCCACGTCACAGAACAATAGAACGCCACGTCACAGAACAATAGAACGCCACGTCACAGAACAATAGAACGCCACGTCACAGAATGCCACGTCACAGAACAATAGAACGCCACGTCACAGAACAATAGAACGCCACGTCACAGAACAATAGAACGCCACGTCACAGAACAATAGAACGCCACGTCACAGAACAATAGAACGCCACGTCACAGAACAATAGAACGCCACGTCACAGAACAATAGAACGCCACGTCACAGAACAATAGAACGCCACGTCACAGAACAATAGAACGCCACGTCACAGAACAATAGAACGCCACGTCACAGAACAATAGAACGCCACGTCACAGAACAATAGAACGCCACGTCACAGAACAATAGAACGCCACGTCACAGAACAATAGAACGCCACGTCACAGAACAATAGAACGCCACGTCACAGAACAATAGAACGCCACGTCACAGAACAATAGAACGCCACGTCACAGAACAATAGAACGCCACGTCACAGAACAATAGAACGCCACGTCACAGAACAATAGAACGCCACGTCACAGAACGCCACGTCACAGAACAATAGAACGCCACGTCACAGAACAATAGAACGCCACGTCACAGAACAATAGAACGCCACGTCACAGAACAATAGAACGCCACGTCACAGAACAATAGAACGCCACGTCACAGAACAATAGAACGCCACGTCACAGAACAATAGAACGCCACGTCACAGAACAATAGAACGCCACGTCACAGAACAATAGAACGCCACGTCACAGAACAATAGAACGCCACGTCACAGAACAATAGAACGCCACGTCACAGAACAATAGAACGCCACGTCACAGAACAATAGAACGCCACGTCACAGAACAATAGAACGCCACGTCACAGAACACCACGTCACAGAACAATAGAGCGCCACGTCACAGAACAATAGAACGCCACGTCACAGAACGCCACGTCACAGAACAATAGAACACCACGTCACAGAACAATAGAGCGCCACGTCACAGAACAATAGAACGCCACGTCACAGAACACCACGTCACAGAACGCCACGTCACAGAACAATAGAACGCCACGTCACAGAACACCACGTCATAGAACGCCGACCAGCACTGTTCCAATGTTGAGAACACTCAGAAGTTCGTGCCCTTTTCGCGTCCGTTGTTTTCTAGAATTCTGAGATTTTTCCAGGAAGCATCGCTGGATCCTCAACGAGCCAAAACCCCCACAATCCTTTGCGTTCACAGTTTGTATTTAAAACGTGCAAACACGTTCAAAAGTTATTTGAACGTTTTCAGAAATATTTCATGGCGTATTACTTTTTCTAGATTAATCATGTAAATGCAAAACAATTGCATTTACATGATTTGTGCGTGAATTGTGCGATTTTTTCAAACGTTTTTGCAACATAATTATATATATTATATATATATTTATAAAACGGGGGGGGTCGCCGCCCCTCCGCTGCGCGTCGGGACGGACAACGCCCCTTAACTGTGGTATAATGAACGTATACCACAGCCTGTCGTGATCTATTGCTAAAATATATTGCTATATTTCGAATGGATTGATTTGTACGTACATTGATATGTACGTAGCTGGTCTTTAAACAAACTACTGTCGCAAATAACAATTGAAACAATTAAAGTATTACAATATTTACCACTGGAGCAGTATTAGAAAGAGGAAGCGGAAGCGCTTCCACACTAGCAAGTCCTTCCAAACTGTGAACGCTACAAACGCTAGGCAGCACTAAGCCTCGTCTCCGTAGGACACCACTCACAGGGAAGTGCTCTAACGGCAGCCTCCACACTGGGTCCAGTCCCCCTCATGGTCCTGTCCCCTCCACACTGGGTCCAGTCCCCCTCATGGTCCAGTCCCCCTCATGGTCCAGTCCCCCTCATGGTCCTGGCTCTAGTCCCCCTCATGGTCCTGGGTCCAGTCCCCCTCATGGTCCTGTGTATCCAGGTTCTCATGATTTGATGAATGGACGACTGGATGTTGTCACAACCCTGTGTTCATACTGTCTGTACAATGTCACAAAGATATGGAACGTTAATCTGTACAGCCTCCTAATCATCATTCACACTATTATGACCCATTCACTGAACTAGTGTACCTCTCTCTCTCTCTCTCTCTCTCTCTCTCTCTCTCTCTCTCTCTCTCTCTCTCTCTCTCTCTCTCTCTCTCTCTCTCTCTCTCTCTCTCTCTCTCTCTCTCTCTCTCTCAGTGGGCCTGAACTACAGTGTACCTCTCTCTCTCTCTCTCTCTCTCTCTCTCTCTCTCTCTCTCTCTCTCTCTCTCTCTCTCAGTGGGTCTGAACTACAGTGTACCTCTCTCTCTCTCTCTCTCTCTCTCTCTCTCTCTCTCAGTGGGTCTGAACTACAGTGTACCTCTCTCTCTCTCTCTCTCTCTCTCTCTCTCTCTCAGTGGGTCTGAACTACAGTGTACCTCTCTCTCTCTCTCTCTCTCTCTCTCTCTCTCAGTGGGTCTGAACTACAGTGTACCTCTCTCTCTCTCTCTCTCTCTCTCTCTCTCTCTCTCTCAGTGGGTCTGAACTACAGTGTACCTCTCTCTCTCTCTCTCTCTCTCTCTCTCAGTGGGTCTGAACTACAGTGTACCTCTCTCTCTCTCTCTCTCTCTCTCTCTCTCTCTCTCTCTCTCTCTCTCTCTCTCTCTCTCTCAGTGGGTCTGAACTACAGTGTACCTCTCTCTCTCTCTCTCTCTCTCTCTCAGTGGGTCTGAACTACAGTGTACCTCTCTCTCTCTCTCTCTCTCTCTCTCTCTCTCAGTGGGTCTGAACTACAGTGTACCTCTCTCTCTCTCTCTCTCTCTCTCAGTGGGTCTGAACTACAGTGTACCTCTCTCTCTCTCTCTCTCTCTCTCTCTCAGTGGGTCTGAACTACAGTGTACCTCTCTCTCTCTCTCTCTCTCTCTCTCTCTCTCTCTCTCTCAGTGGGTCTGAACTACAGTGACTACGGCCACGGGGACGTGCAGGGGTGCTGGTTCCCCACGGACGCCTCCCCCACGGACCCCTCCCGGAGGACGCCTCCCTCCTGGTGTCCCCCCTGGTGGTGGCCGGCATCGTCATCGGCCTGGTCCTCTTCCTCTCCTGCGTCACCATCATCATCGGCAGCCTGCGCAAGGACAGCCGGCTGAGGACGCCCCACCTCCGCCCCGGCTACGGTGAGACCAGGGCCCCAGAGGGGCCCCGTCACAGACCAGAGGGGCCCCGTCACAGACCAGAGCTCTGGGTCACAGACCAGAGGGGCCCCGTCATAGACCAGAGGGGCCCCGTCACAGACCAGAGGGGCCCCGTCACAGACCAGAGCTCTGGGTCACAGACCAGAGGGGCCCCGTCACAGACCAGAGCTCTGGGTCACAGACCAGAGGGGCCCCGTCACAGACCAGAGCTCTGGGTCACAGACCAGAGGGGCCCCGTCACAGACCAGAGGGGCCCCGTCACAGACCAGAGGGGCCCCGTCACAGACCAGAGCTCTGGGCCACAGACCAGAGGGGCCCCGTCACAGACCAGAGGGGCCCCGTCACAGACCAGAGCTCTGGGTCACAGACCAGAGGGGCCCCGTCACAGACCAGAGCTCTGGGTCACAGACCAGAGGGGCCCCGTCACAGACCAGAGCTCTGGGTCACAGACCAGAGGGGCCCCGTCACAGACCAGAGCTCTGGGTCACAGACCAGAGGGGCCCCGTCACAGACCAGAGCTCTGGGTCACAGACCAGAGGGGCCCCGTCACAGACCAAAGCTCTGGGCCACAGACCAGAGCTCTGGGCCACAGACCAGAGCTTTACAGATCCTAGTGGTACGACGGTCAGCTGTAGTGTGTGTGACCTTTACAGATCCTAGTGGTACGACGGTCAGCTGTACTGTGTGTGACCTTTACAGATCCTAGTGGTACGACGGTCAGCTGTAGTGTGTGTGTCCTTTAGTACGACGGTCAGCTGTACTGTGTGTGTGTGTCCTTTAGTACGACGGTCAGCTGTAGTGTGTGTGTCCTTTAGTACGACGGTCAGCTGTAGTGTGTGTGTGTCCTTTAGTACGACGGTCAGCTGTAGTGTGTGTGTCCTTTAGTACGACGGTCAGCTGTAGTGTGTGTGTCCTTTAGTACGACGGTCAGCTGTAGTGTGTGTGTCCTTTAGTACGACGGTCAGCTGTACTGTGTGTGACCTTTAGTACGACGGTCAGCTGTAGTGTGTGTGTGTCCTTTAGTACGACGGTCAGCTGTAGTGTGTGTGTGTCCTTTAGTACGACGGTCAGCTGTAGTGTGTGTGTCCTTTAGTACGACGGTCAGCTGTAGTGTGTGTGTGTCCAGGTCCAGACGGGTTCTCCTACGGGGGCTCCCTGGGGGAGCTGCGGTCGGCGTGTCTGGAGGGCTTCCCTCCAGGCCTGGACTTCCACTCGTACCCAGAGTCCGGGTCCCAGGGTCACGCCGGGTTCCAGGACCCGCCGCCCGGGTAGGTACTGCGGGGGGGGGGCCTCATCAGGAGGGGGGGGGGGCCGCTGTGACACATCGTCGCTG
>NC_140277.1:20310738-20325738 GCF_964030765.1 Micromesistius poutassou
GTTCTAGCGGTTGGTTCTAGTGGTTGGTTCTAGTGGTTGGTTCTAGCGGTTGGTTCTAGTGGTTGGTTCTAGTGGTTGGTTCTAGCGGTTGGTTCTAGTGGTTGGTTCTAGCGGTTGGTTCTAGTGGTTGGTTCTAGCGGTTGGTTCTAGTGGTTGGTTCTAGCGGTTGGTTCTAGTGGTTGGTTCTAGTGGTTGGTTCTACTGGTTGGTTCTAGTGGTTGGTTCTAGCGGTTGGTTCTAGTGGTTGGTTCTAGCGGTTGGTTCTACTGGTTGGTTCTAGCGGTTGGTTCTAGTGGTTGGTTCTAGCGGTTGGTTCTAGCGGTTGGTTCTACTGGTTGGTTCTAGCGGTTGGTTCTAGTGGTTGGTTCTAGTGGTTGGTTCTAGCGGTTGGTTCTAGTGGTTGGTTCTAGCGGTTGGTTCTAGTGGTTGGTTCTAGTGGTTGGTTCTACTGGTTGGTTCTAGTGGTTGGTTCTAGCGGTTGGTTCTAGTGGTTGGTTCTAGCGGTTGGTTCTACTGGTTGGTTCTAGCGGTTGGTTCTAGTGGTTGGTTCTAGCGGTTGGTTCTAGCGGTTGGTTCTACTGGTTGGTTCTAGCGGTTGGTTCTAGTGGTTGGTTCTAGCGGTTGGTTCTAGCGGTTGGTTCTAGTGCAGGAAGCCGACTAACAGAAGCCACCCTAAGGTGTCCCGCTCAGGCTTCATGTTGTAGACCCTCACAGTGAGACTGGGGCGTAGGTTACCTTCACCATGGCTTCATCTGTCCAGTTCCACCGGCTGAACCCTGAGCGTCAGATGCTAGTTCTAGTCCGTTGAGGCTGCATCAGGAAGCCCCTTGGAGAGAGACTGAAGGGTACAGACGTAGGCTTCATTTTGGGTTATCTAAACGTGTTCATGAGGACTAGAGTTGATTGGTCAAAAGGTCGGTGGCTCATGAGCACAAACCTCCGAGGCGTTGTGAGCACCTTGTTCCCGGCGGTCCCCTGGGAGCCTCTGAACTTCAGTTCAGGTTCCTCAGCCAAGGGGGCAACATCAAGGCTCCTCAGCAGACCACCAGCATGACACAGGCACCAGCAGGCGTCCCCCTGTAGAGGGAGTCCATCCGTCACCATCCTGCCTCTTGGCTCTGGTCCTCCTGTGACAGACCCAGCCCCCCCGGACCTCGTCAGGCTTATGTGACTCACTCTGAACATCCTTTTGCTGTAGGAAGCCGACCTGAGAGCTACACAACGCTGCTGGGCTAAAACACAACTGAAACACAACAAAACTAAATCCCGTAATCACACTGACAGAGCCTCAGTGTCTTTGTGTCAGCGCTCTAGACTCACACTGACAGAGCCTCAGTGTCTTTGTGTCAGCGCCCAGCTCTAGACTCACACTGACAGAGCCTCAGTGTCTTTGTGTCAGCGCTCTAGACTCACACTGACAGAGCCTCAGTGTCTTTGTGTTAGCGCTCTAGACTCACACTGACAGAGCCTCAGTGTCTTTGTGTTAGCGCCCAGCTCTAGACTCACACTGACAGAGCCTCAGTGTCTTTGTGTCAGCGCTCTAGACTCACACTGACAGAGCCTCAGTGTCTTTGTGTCAGCGCTCTAGACTCACACTGACAGAGCCTCAGTGTCTTTGTGTTAGCGCCCAGCTCTAGACTCACACTGACAGAGCCTCAGTGTCTTTGTGTCAGCGCTCTAGACTCACACTGACAGAGCCTCAGTGTCTTTGTGTCAGCGCTCTAGACTCACAGTGACAGAGCCTCAGTGTCTTTGTGTCAGCGCTCTAGACTCACACTGACAGAGCCTCAGTGTCTTTGTGTCAGCGCTCTAGACTCACACTGACAGAGCCTCAGTGTCTTCGTGTTAGCGCTCTAGACTCACACTGACAGAGCCTCGGTGTCTTTGTGTTAGCGCTCTAGACTCACACTGACAGAGCCTCAGTGTCTTTGTGTCAGCGCTCTAGACTCACACTGACAGAGCCTCAGTGTCTTTGTGTTAGCGCCCAGCTCTAGACTCACACTGACAGAGCCTCAGTGTCTTTGTGTTAGCGCTCTAGACTCACACTGACAGAGCCTCAGTGTCTTTGTGTTAGCGCTCTAGACTCACACTGACAGAGCCTCAGTGTCTTTGTGTTAGCGCTCTAGACTCACACTGACAGAGCCTCAGTGTCTTTGTGTCAGCGCCCAGCTCTAGACTCACACTGACAGAGCCTCGGTGTCTTTGTGAGGCCCCAGTGATCCAATAAGCGTGGCCTGTATCAGGGCCTCCGGTCTGATACAGTTAGTGTCCTTTAACGGAGTTAGTCTGAGGCACTGCTTCCTCTTACCGCACCTATGACTGTCACACACACACACACACACACACACACACACACACACACACTCGGCCACACACCTTCATGTTTATTGTCCCTTGGTTTGGTTTTGTCTAGTTGCTGTTGGTGAGATTCAAGAGTTTCCCTCACCAATGGCTTATTCTTTTGAAATGACAAATAACAGCTATTCAGTCGTACCTACAGCTAATCATTTTCTTTATCTCAATTTTATAATTCATCTCATTTTATAAGATTGAATGTGTGTGTGTGTGTGTGTGTGTGTGTGCTCTCTGACTGTGTGTGTGTGTGTGTGTGTGTGTGTGTGTGTGTGTGTGTGTGCTCTCTGACTGTGTGTGTGTGTGTGTGCTCTCTGACTCTGTGTGTGTGTGTGTGTGTGTGTGTGTGTGTGTGTGTGTGTGTGTGTGTGTGTGTGTGTGTGCTCTCTGACTGTGTGTGTGTGTGTGTGTGTGTGTGTGTGTGTGTGTGTGTGCTCTCTGACTGTGTGTGTGTGTGTGTGTGTGTGTGTGTGCTCTCTGACTGTGTGTGTGTGTGTGTGTGTGTGCTCTCTGACTGTGTGTGTGTGTGTGTGTGTGTGTGTGTGTGTGTGTGTGTGTGTGTGTGTGTGTGTTCTCTGACTGTGTGTGTGTGTGTGTGTGTGTGTGTGTGTGTGTGTGTGTGCTCTCTGACTGTGTGTGTGTGTGTGTGTGTGTGTGTGTGTGTGTGTGCTCTCTGACTGTGTGTGTGTGTGTGTGTGTGTGTGTGTGCGCTCTCTGACTGTGTGTGTGTGTGTGTGTGTGTGTGTGTGTGCTCTCTGACTGTGTGTGTGTGTGTGTGTGTGTGTGTGTGTGTGTGTGCGCTCTCTGACTGTGTGTGTGTGTGTGTGTGTGTGTGTGTGTGTGTGTGTGTGTGCTCTCTGACTGTGTGTGTGTGTGTGTGTGTGTGCTCTCTGACTGTGTGTGTGTGTGTGTGTGTGTGTGTGTGTGTGTGTGTGTGTGCTCTCTGACTGTGTGTGTGTGTGTGTGTGTGTGTGTGTGTGTGTGTGTGTGCTCTCTGACTGTGTGTGTGTGTGTGTGTGTGTGTGTGTGTGTGTGCTCTCTGACTGTGTGTGTGTGTGCTCTCTGACTGTGTGTGTGTGTGTGTGTGTGTGTGTGTGTGCTCTCTGACGGTGTGTGTGTGTGCTCTCTGACTGTGTGTGTGTGTGTGTGTGTGTGCTCTCTGACTGTGTGTGTGTGTGTGTGTGTGCTCTCTGACTGTGTGTGTGTGTGTGTGTGCTCTCTGACTGTGTGTGTGTGTGTGTGTGTGTGTGTGTGTGTGCTCTCTGACTGTGTGTGTGTGTGTGTGTGTGTGTGTGTGTGCTCTCTGACTGTGTGTGTGTGTGTGTGTGTGTGTGTGTGCTCTCTGACTGTGTGTGTGTGTGTGTGTGTGTGTGTGTGCTCTCTGACTGTGTGTGTGTGTGTGTGTGTGTGTGTGTGTGTGTGTGTGCTCTCTGACTGTGTGTGTGTGTGTGTGTGTGTGTGTGCTCTCTGACTGTGTGTGTGTGTGTGTGTGTGTGTGTGCTCTCTGACTGTGTGTGTGTGTGTGTGTTGTGTGTTTCCGTAGCTACGACGAGTGCGCCGGCCCCCCGCAGCTCTTCATCCCCACCGAGGACCCGCCCCCTTACTCCCTATTGGACCCCTTTGTCAGAGGGGCGGGGCCGGAGGAGGAGCCGGCCCGCGTGACCCCGTACCCCTACAGCGGGCACTCTGCGGGCCGCTACCCAATAGGAACGCAGGAGCCGGAGCAGCGGCCAATCGCGTCCATCGCCCTCCCCCTGGAGGCGGCGCCGGCCTACGACTCACTGGTGACGGAGCTGCACCTCATGCCATGTGACCTCCACAAGCACCAATCACAGGGGGCGCCGCCCCACCACGCTGAGGCAGAGCAGGTGGTGTAGGACTGGTGGAGGAGGACTGGTGGAGGAGGACTGGTGGAGGAGGACTGGTGGAGTAGGACTGGTGGAGGAGGACTGGTGGAGGAGGACTGGTGAGGAGGACTGGTGGAGGAGGACTGGTGGAGGAGGACTGGTGGAGTAGGACTGGTGGAGGAGGAGGACTGGTGGAGGAGGAGGACTGGTGGAGGAGGACTGGTGGTGCAGTAGGACTGGTGGAGGAGGACTGGTGGAGGAGGAGGACTGGTGGAGGAGGACTGGTGGAGGAGGAGGACTGGTGGAGGAGGACTGGTGGAGGAGGAGGACTGGTGGAGGAGGAGGACTGGTGGAGGAGGAGGACTGGTGGAGGAGGACTGGTGGAGGAGGAGGACTGGTGGAGGAGGAGGACTGGTGGAGGAGGAGGACTGGTGGTGCAGTAGGACTGGTGGAGGAGGACTGGTGGAGGAGGAGGACTGGTGGAGGAGGACTGGTGGAGGAGGAGGACTGGTGGAGGAGGAGGACTGGTGGAGGAGGAGGACTGGTGGAGGAGGAGGACTGGTGGAGGAGGACTGGTGGAGGAGGACTGGTGGAGGAGGAGGACTGGTGGAGGAGGAGGACTGGTGGAGGAGGAGGACTGGTGGAGGAGGAGGACTGGTGGAGGAGGAGGACTGGTGGAGGAGGACTGGTGGAGGAGGAGGACTGGTGGAGGAGGACTGGTAGAGGAGGACTGGTGGAGGAGGAGGACTGGTGGTGCAGTAGGACGGTGCAGTAGGACGGTGCAGTAGGACTGGTGGTGCAGTAGGACTGGTGGTGCAGTAGGACTGGTGGTGCAGTAGGACTGGTGGTGCAGTAGGACGGTGCAGTAGGACGGTGCAGTAGGACGGTGCAGTAGGACGGTGCAGTAGGACGGTGCAGTAGGACGGTGCAGTAGGACTGGTGGTGCAGTAGGACGGTGCAGTAGGACTGTGCAGTAGGACGGTGCAGTAGGACTGGTGGTGCAGTAGGACTGGTGGTGCAGTAGGACTGGTGGTGCAGTAGGACTGGTGGTGCAGTAGGACTGGTGGTGCAGTAGGACTGTGCAGTAGGACTGGTGGTGCAGTAGGACTGGTGGTGCAGTAGGACTGTGCAGTAGGACTGGTGGTGCAGTAGGACTGGTGGTGCAGTAGGACTGGTGGTGCAGTAGGACTGGTGGTGCAGTAGGACTGTGCAGTAGGACTGTGCAGTAGGACTGGTGGTGCAGTAGGACTGGTGGTGCAGTAGGACTGTGCAGTAGGACTGGTGCAGTAGGACTGGTGGAGGAGGACTGGTGGTGCAGTAGGACGGTGCAGTAGGACGGTGCAGTAGGACTGTGCAGTAGGACTGGTGGAGGTGCAGTAGGTGCAGTAGGACTGGCGGACCAGAGCAGGGCGGCGTAGAGACTCTCTGAGGTGACCCGCTGTGGAGCCTCTGGTCAGATCTTCAGACACAGGATGACTTACTGAGCTCATAGTCCAAATCCTTCTTTTCATTGAATGTTATGCAATGCCCGTTTGTATTCTTTATGTATGTATTTATGTATTTATTTATTCAGCCCTCCTTATTTGACCATGAGTCCGCTGCCGTGCTTCATTTGTTGCTGATTGTCAAATAAACTTGAAGACTGTGGGTCATTAACGGATGATGAGTGGCACCACCCGGGGACGGAGTCCAGAAGTCGGTCCTGCTCAGCTTTCTGGGCAGTAAAAGGATTTGCTGGACTCTAGTCTAATGAAAGCTTCAACCGCTCAGACAAGCCCTCTGTCTGCTTGATGGCAGCATGGGCTCATGGCCCTCACTGCTCTACAGAGCACTCAGCGCCCTCTGGTGGAGGAGTAATGAACAATACAAACCTGGTTAGTTACAGCCGGAGCTGTTAACTAGTTGAAGCCATAGTGTTAGTTCCACAGAGCTATAAATGTACGAACAGGCCTCTGACTACAGTAAACACACGGTGTTATGGTAGCTGAAAGTATATATATCTATATCTATATAGATATAGATATATATAATAGTAACCTGTACCTCGGGAGGGGGCTTTTTTAACACCCATGAACCTGGTGGGGTTTTCTTATTAAGGGATTTAGTTGTGTTGTGTTTTAGTTGTTAGCAGGGCAGCCCAGCAGCGTTGTGTAGCTCTCTCGCTCTCTCTCTCGCGCTCTATGGATCAGAGTGGATAGGGAGATGGAGAAGTTGATGTTACTATTTAGATGAAGGCTGTAGTGAATCGACGTATGTGTGGTGCGTGTGTGTCTGTCTGTCTTTCACAATGTCTTTCTCTCTCTCTCTCTCTGTCTCGCTCTCCCTCTCTCTCCCTCTCCCTCTAGCTCTCTCTCTGTCTCTCTCGCTCTCTCTCTCTAATTCATTTAGGTAACTAATAACCCCTTTATCAACATATCAATGAATGAGGTTCCCTCTGAAATGGACTTAAAGGGACCTCTGTAAGTGTTGATGACTCCGTGGATGTTGGAGTTTCCTGGAGACACTGCCTGTAGCTAAGTGACTGTAATGTCAGTAAGACACAACTCATTCTTTTTGTTAACAAAAGAAAAAGGTTTTAGAAGTTAAAACTATCACTGTGTCATGATGCTAGACGGTGAATGCACTTGAATACGCTCTCACACATGTACATATTTTGAGACGTTTGCATTTGCAGTAGAATAGGACCTAATAGTTGAGGTGTGGTGTATTTCCTTTTTCAACCATTTCAACCGAGATTGTTTCAATATAATCAAAAGGAATAAATTAGTAGTTTAATTAGTATAGAATTATACTAAAATTAGAATTAAGTTGAAGACAGCCTAACAATAAACAATGAGAATATATGATCTAGAAGTTGTAATCCCCCCAGCAGCATGTGGTGATACAAGTCCACCCATCACACTTTTTATTTATGTTCATCATTAACATGTATTCTTTAGGTATTTCATTATTTACATTATATTGTATTCACTTATTCACTTTGTTTTGAAATGAATGTTGCCTCTACTGAGAATGAAGTGGTTTAGGTCTAAAAGAAAAGCTTAGAACATCTTAGCTGTCAAAATGTGTACAACTTCCTACATTTTGAAAAACCTCTTAGAACATTATGATGACAATAATATGATGACATATTATAATGATGACAATAATAATAAAACAAATCTGGAGTGAATGTCTATAGGTTTATTTTGAAACTGAAACCTATTTTAGACCTATTTGACCATGTTTTTTGGTGAATGAAATGCCCAGTGAATCATTATTAGGCATGTAGATTGGTAGCGAGGAAACGGTCAACAGGTTAGTAGTCAAACAGTATCAACACACCATGACTTTAGGACCTAGTGCTGCACACTCATGTTACCTTATGCCTCTGAAATTATGGAAAACATTATTTATGTGAACATACAATTATGGATCATTTAGGATCATTAATGTAAACATAAGCTTGTATGTACATATCAATGATGTTGATCACAATTTATTAGACAGGACCAGCTTCACAATGTCAGTTGATATTCTTAAGACGCATGTGCGGTGGAATTGTATGCTTATTATGATTGATATCGTATTTTTGTGTTAAAAGAATGTGCCTACAACTTTTAAACTGTTCTATCTACATTATTTTCTAGAAAAACATAATATATGTGATATATGGTGCATGCTAACATAGCTGTGTTGAAGTGTCAAATTTAAGGTTTCGTCACCATCCCTGTTGGACATCAGGCAGCCCAGATCCGCTGGTTAAACTATCTGACCTTCATGAGCATCAATGAAATGAGGGTTTATTCTCCATTACACTGCAGTTCAGAGAGGTGAGGAAAGTAGGTAGAAGAGCATCTTCATGTATGTGCACCATGTTCTTATAGCCTCCCAGTAGTCCTGTCCCAGTCCCCCAATGGGCTGGTTTTTACTTTGAAGTCTACTGATGGTTTTTACTTTGTGTATCTTCAGTCTTTTCAGCTGTCCTGACACTCATTCAGTTCGGCTTTCTCTGAACCGGCACCATGTAATATTTTGACTGCAGGTATCGTTTTTGTTCAATTGATTCGAGCTCATGAGAGTCACAATAAAATCCAGCCATCCACAACTTGATCGCTGAAGGTATCTTGAGTCCATCTGGTCCACCTCATGGCCTAACATTCTACTGCAACGCTGGTGGGGCCTAGTGACACAAGAGGTCTGTAATGCAATGTCAAGACAATTTATTAAAAAAACACTTTTTAAAACCAGTTCAAACCAGGGTCAACCAATCAAAGAAGTGCTAAGTGCAGTTGAAAAAGAAAAGCAATAAGATTGCTTGAAGCCGTTAGGTTCCGTTAAGGGGACTGACAGTATACAGAGATAAATAGTAGACACATGTATGCATTGAGGGACTCAACAGGGGATGCAGACTCAAAGCAACTCTACACATGAACTCAGCCACATGGATGCTCCACAGACGTTTCATATTCTTATGAAGCACCTGAAGCCATTGTTACAATCCTGAAGGATTCAAGAGATCACAATGACTGATTCAATATTCACTGTTTGGAGGCTCATTGCCTCACTCTTCCAAGGTTAGAATTGTCCAAACACCTCTTCTCTGGCGATTGTCTCCCCCCCCCCCCCCCCCCCCCTCAACAATCCTGTCCGCCAGGGTAAGGGCAGTGTCCCCGCTTTAGTTTTTCTATGACAAAAAAAATCATATGTTTGGAGGTTTTTACACCGCAGAACCCAAAATGTCCCCGGATTTTGTCTCAGAAATCTGGTCACCTTAGTCTAGTAGCAACCCCCAATTTGAAATTTAGAGAGACCAAAAAAAAGTCTTCTTAGGGGAGTCTTGGTATATTCTTGAAGATCATGAAATTGTGTTCTTCAGCAAATATCTTTGATTCATAAAAAGATGTTTCAGTCAAGTCACTTGTCAGCCTGTTGTCGTCTGGTGAAAGCTGAAAGTAGCCTGTTGAATGAATACACAGTGTCTCCAGACTTTAAAATCATGCTGGAGTTTACTTGTGTAGATGTTGACTCATTTAAAGAATAACTCATAATAATTATTATATTTATTCCACCCAATTCAAACAAACTGTAAAAAAAAAAAAAAACTAACCCTTAACTCAAACTTGTGTTTGAGTTATGTTGTAGCTGTGCTTGTGGGTTATGTAGTTCGATTTTATATACATAAAAAGTAAAAGGAATCTGTTGAAAATAATATGCATGCAGTGCTGAATTATTTGGTTAGATTGTCAGAATTGTATTGTCAGAATGTAATTGGCCATCTTCACATTTAAAAGCAGATGCTCAGAGCTGTCCAACATGGTTAACTTTAACTGACATCCATCAAACTCACACATGTCAACGTTAAAGATGAAACTTTAAAGAATTTGAAGTTTAGTTGATATAACAGATGTATTGTCTGCCTTCTCGTTGGTACAATAACTAAAATGGCTGAACTTGTTAAAAGGGATCAAATTGTACGGGGAAAGTGTTGTTGTTGTTACATGGGCGCCGCCATGTTTCAACAATGGGCTACGTCACTGGCATGGTAAGCTACTCTGTGGCTAACTAGCAGCCATAGCAGGTAATGAGTCCGAGGCTCGCTGAAAGAGCTATAGAAAAGCAACCAGGTCTAGAGGAGGATCATACTGTATTGCCCCTGGCTGCAGTAATGAATTATATAGGGCCAGGGCGGCTGGGGGAATCATACATTTCCACAGGCTACCTTTGAATAGGAAACCAGCCCTTAATACATGGCTGGCAGCCTTAAGACTGGCTAGCCCAACGCCCCCAGGAGCAGGGCCTACTTCCACAACCCACCCGGGCTCAGTGGCCAAGCCTGGTATTGCAGTTTTTAGCAGGCTGTGGACGGGCCCCTCAAACCATGGGGCCCAGAAGTAGATATCCCCGTTCACTCCAATACAAGTGGGGGACAGGAATGTGTCTCCGCAAATGTTCTCTGGATATCAGTCAAAGGCTCATAATTATCTTTGGACCATGTACTATTAAAATGTACTCTTTTCAAAACGCCACCTCAAGCATTTTATTAGCCTTTTAATGATTTATTTTTGCAGGAGAAGGAGGGGTGGGCAGCTGAAAGGAGTCGTAGGGCTCAGTGCATGGCTCCGTTAACTTCTTGTGTCTGAAGATCCAAAAACAAAGAACGGGTGCATTATGGTAGCCTGGTTGGCACGACTTTCCAATGTTGATACTCAGCATTGGGTCTGGCCAAGACGTTAAGAGAATCCATTTCTCAAAGCGCATCCTTCAAACCTGGTTTACCCGCCCCCCTCAAATGCCTCAGTCTGCTATTGGTCGAAGCCAGAATAGGCGGTGTCGAAGCTTAAACCAATCACACCGCTCTTTCCTTTTTCTTTTCTATAAATGCCTCCAGGGCTGCTCTCTGCTCGGTTTTCAATACAAATGTCCGGTTGAAATCTTTCAACACAGCATCGACTGCTGTGTTGAACGCTGTCCGCTGCTCCATGCTGCTGTTTACAATGAGGTTCCGGTCGCTGCTCTACAGCGTCACTTACTTGAACACGCCTCTACCCAGAGCCGTTGGAGAGGCTCGACGTTGATTGGCTCTCGAAAAAGAGGGTGGAGTTCCCGAAAATTCGGGAGACAGAAATCGAGTTACGGTTGGCCAGACTAGAAGTCAGCAGCGCTTTTGCGAGGCGTGACGTCACTAGTGTGGGCGCGACCAGGCTAGCATTATGGTATCATGGTCAAAGACTCATCCAGCCTCACAATCACCTCCAGCTGTGCTGATGAGCTGTAATAACCTCTTGCCCAGTGTGGAAACCCCAAAACACACACATCATTGAAACGGCTGTAAGAGGCAGGGACGTAGTGACTCCTTTGCTTCCGACCATCTTGACTGAATCGGTGAGTTCCCTGGGTACACAGCTGATGGGTCTGTGGATGTATTTGGTCATTTGATTCTCGTTTCAGAAACGGGGGGGGGGGTTAGTAACTTATACCTCCATGGTCGGTAAACAATGCGACTGTGCTCACTCAGACCTCTCGCTTATGATGCTACAATGCTAACAATGCTAGAGAACGAGAATATTTCTACATCAGTAACGTCATGCACTAGGGCGTGGCTATAGGCTCCCATGATGCGGAAGCAGTTCTCTCCTTGATGTCGCCCTGCGCCACTGAGCAGTTTCCATAGGAATGAACGGGCGCCATGTTTGAATGGACACCAGATTAAGCTGGGTTACATGCTGCCGGTCCCACACCTTTTAGTACCGCCATTCTGACACCTTTTAGTACCGCCATTCCGACAGTCCACCAATCAGTGGCGCCAACTTCAGGTCAACATTGGGGGATCATAAATATTTAGTTCAAATGCGTTCAACCAAAAAGGAGCCATTTCAGTGTTATCTATCTGTAATTTATTTGATAAATTCCACATTTTGGTTGTGATGTATGAGATAACCCATTCCATCAATTGACGAGCGGGCCGGGTGCTCCTAATCAGCGCCTCCGATGCAGCACACCTGAGCAGGGCAGAGACAAACAGAACAGGGACTGATGTAGCAGAGGCCGGTTCGACCGCTCGCAGGTCTCCAACCTGCCACCTCTCGAACTACGACACTACCTCTAACCACTGAGCTAACAGCCCAGGCCTCTGACTCAGCGGCTAGAAGCGTTCTTAAGGCTAGGGCTGTGAGGATTTACAACGTACTAATGCCTGCTAGCCCAGGCTAGTTGGCATCTGTTACACAAACACTACTGGGAACACAACCAAATACAAAACCAATACAGTAGGCTCTCCATTGAAGGAGCAGGATTGTATCCCAATCCATGTATGTACTAAGCCTTTCATTTCACTGAATACTTGCAAACAACAACCATGCTTTGTGATAACAATGATATACAGTATATTTTGGGATTTTCAGGTTGACCACCCACTTAAGTTAGTAGGTATGGACTTAGTGGGAAAACTAACTGAAACGGAAGATGGCAACATGTATATGTGTGTCATGGTGGACTACTACACCAAATGGGCAGAAGTCTACGCCATTCCAAACTAAAGTGCAGCGGTGGTCTCCCAGTGCATCATCAATTTTTTTATACAGGTTTGTTGCACTGCAACGTATCCTCACAGACCAGGGCAGTGAGTTTGTGAATGAGGTTAGTCAATTTTGGCTTGGTGAATAAACCAGCACTGCTCTTCATGGTCAGGATGCTGTATGAACCATTCTATGCAATACAAAACACATCTGTTGCTAAATTGTACTCTTCATGTTTTTCAAACAGCTGAACTCTTAACATTTGCACATTTTTAAATGTGGAGAGGAGTCTGTGTGCGCCCTACCATCCACAGACAAATGGTCTCGTGGAAAATTTGCATGGCACAATTCAGAGGTGACGCTGTAATTAGAAAATGTTTCAAAATGGATTGTAGAAGAGCTATTAGTAGCTTGTCTACAATATTGGTGTCATTTAAAAAAACATGATGACTGATGACAATTATTTCCTTGTGCCTATTCAGAGTATTGTGTAAACTTGTCGCTGACAAGCCGAACACATGGGACCATTACTTGGATGCCGTAATGTTTGGCCTCAGAACAAAGGCACACCTCACCACCAGGTTCTGATGCTCGGTGTGGAAGCAGGGTACCCATGAGAAGTAGCAGAGGACTTCACGCTATGGTATGATGTGTCTCACTTATGTCAGGTCATTTCAGCATTCCACTTCCATTCTTAATCTTTGTTTATTTTTCTATTGGAAAGGTGGGCAGCTCAGTGGAGGAGGTGGTTTCTAACCAGTTGGTATCTTCAGGCATTGCCTTGAAGGAGAAATGGGATGCCATGGTTCAACAGAACGTACTCAAAAAACAGGAGAAAAGGCCGAAAATTCCTTACAAGTCTGCCTTCACTGTTGGCCAGAGGGTGCTGAGGAAAAACATTAGAATGCAGCAGAGGAAAGGGGGAACTAGAGCGCACCTGGCTGGGACCGTACACAGACCTCCTGGACGATGACGGAAAACAACATGCAAAGATCAACACAGACCACCTCCAACCCTTCACTGATCCCACACCTCGCATACCACACAGGATACAAAACACATGAGATGAAGAACCCCCAAGGAAAAAAGCTCTCATTGTCACTATCCCCTCAGCAGAAGTCACCCATTCACCTTCACCAGCACCTCTTGACCTCTCCAATAAACCTGCCCACCAATCACCACCTGCTCCATCCTCTCTCCCATCACCAATTGATTTAACAGTTCACACACCATCTGCACCGTCACCCATCGAGTCTCTTGCACACTGGACCCATTAATCCCGGAGTACGATGTTGTGCGCAGCCATAAGTGATGCATACCAACAATGGCCTTTATTTAAAACCTCTGTTTGTTAAGTGTGCTCTGTGTTACAGGTATCATGGATGCGTGGAATGGAAACCGTAGCCAAGTCCTGCTGGCTAAAGTTGGGCCCTATAAGGTTTTTTACCCAGATTTCTTCCAGCTGGGCCCTGGCCAGGAGTTGGAGAGTGAGGTGCATATTCCTGAATTCCAAAGGCATTATGGCTTCACCTGCAAAGTATTAATCTTTTTAAATGTTGATGCAGGTAATCAATTCATATCTGCGTATTCTGGTGAGGCAGCATGGGGCAGCAAACAGAACCTACCACCTGGACACTTTTACCATGACAGCCATGTGGCAGGGAACACATCTAAAGCTGAAGGTGTGCTGAAACATGATGGTGGTGGTGGTGGTGGTGCTGGTCTGAAGGTGTGCTGAAACATGATGGTGGTGGTGGTGGTGCTGGTCTCGGCTCTGAGATTGAAAGCAGAGGGTTTATTTGTTCACAGTGCTGCAAGTGCAAGCCACCAGTTATCATACAGTTGATGTTGAGGGTTGTTTGGGTGAAAAGGTGAGCTTAATGACAGGTATAGAGGCTATAATGAACCTACGAAAGTCATTATTTGTGATGTTTTTCTCAGCTGGATGCCTCGGCCTATGAAGTCATTCTAGGCATTGTGAACGACTGCCACCATTGGTTTCTTGTTGTAAATACGTGACAAAGAAAAGAGTTCCCTGGACTTTCCCTAAATCTAAATGTTAATAGGCCTACATACTTTTACAATCCCATTACCATATGATTTTTTTTTTTTCCCAGGCCAGGTATCCATCAAAAAGAAAAGTCTTCTAGTGGACTCTCTAGGAGTCAGCAGCGAAGAAAAAAAGGTGTTTGGAGACAAGGGGTACTAGCCTATATTTTCCTACACCAGTGACATTTGGTCCCATTCTTGTTCATCTGTACCTGAACTGTTTACTAGTAACAACTTAACGAACTGTTCTTTAGAGCCCTGATGAGGAAAATGGGTGTGAACGTGTCACACTGGACATGTGACACTGTGCCCCACACACTCCAGCAGGACACAAAATCGTGTGGAGTGTTTGCTTTGAAAGTATGCTATGTTACATGGCAAATTATATCACATATCGGTATATGCTATATCATGCATTGGGGGACCTGTGAATTATGGGCTCACTCTCACACTTTCAGTTTGCAGAACACATCCTGGATGCTACAACAGCCATCAATTTCCCCACAGCCATCATAAAGGACATGAGGATGGAAATAGCCACCACCATCATCACTCAATCTGGTAAGCACTTCACATCTTTTAATCGACGCCCCTTCCTCATAGCAGTAGGCCTACAGGTCAGGATTTGAACCCGTGTCAGCAGCGTGCTGGTCGCGAGTGCCACCGCTCCACAAGTGTTGATTAGGGATAAAGGTGTAACCTGACCCTATTATACTAGACTTTGCATCCCGTCTGTCAAATTCTTTAAAACAGTT
>NC_140277.1:20330738-20393238 GCF_964030765.1 Micromesistius poutassou
CTGCTTTTCATATCGGTCTCAACATCATGCGTAAATCCTTTCCATGACGGCAATAAACCAATCTTGCCACCTTATTTTGCTCACCTCTATTTTAGTGGGAACAATGAGTCTGTGTCTTTGATGCGCACAGGCGGTTGATGCGGGGATGCACTGTGGAAAGGAATAAACGCAGATCATCCTCTACCCGCAGCCGTGACCAGTACTTGCTTTTAATCATTGTCAATGCGGAAAACCCACACTCACACAAGTAGGTAGACGTGAAGGGGATGAACACCTTTACAGCCTTTTTGGTGAGGTGGGGGAACTCGGTCTCCACAGACAGCCAGAAGTGTGCAAGTGACACCTCACTCATCCTTTGTTTCAAGTCCATATTAGAGTTCAGCTCGACAAGGGCCTCCTCCTCTTGCATAGTCAGTCCATCACGCGGTGTCACAGGGAAAGAAAACGGATTTCTCACCCACTGATTCACTGAGTCTCCTCCCCAAAATAGTCTCCAAACTGCTTACGTAACCCCTTAAAATGTGCAATGACCACTTGTTGCACACAGTCCAGTTGCAGTCCTGTCTTCTCGACAACATCCTCCAAGGTTGGGAACATTTCCACCGAGCCCCGTTCAACACGAGCACACCACAGATCCAACTTTTTCCTGAATGCAGAGACTTGATCGTGCGCCAAAAAGACATTGCACTCTTTGCCTTGCAGAGAGGTGTTCAGTGTGTATATCCGGTCAAAAATATCAGACAGATAGGCCAGCATTGCAACCCACTTTGCGTCCTCCATATGCTTCACCAGTGGGGAGTTGATTTCGGCCAGGAACATGAGGACTTCCTCGCGCAGATCACAAAAGCGGGTGAGGACCTTGCCCCGCGACAGCCACCGGACCTCGGAGTGCAGGAGCAGCTGATGGAAGTGAGCGCCCATCTCATTGCAGAGGATGGAGAAGAGACGGGCGTTCATGGCGCGTGATTTAATTAGGTTGACAATTTTTACTGCCTCATTCAGGACCGCGCGCAGCTCTTTGGGCATCCTCTTGGTGGCCAAAGCCTGGCGATGGATGATACAGTGTGACCAAACAGCGGCGGGCGCAACCGCTTGCACCTGTTTCACCAGACCGCTGTGGCGGCCTGTCATTGCCCTGGCACCGTCAGTGCATATACCACAACAGCGGCTTCAGTCAATATGATTTTCCTGAATGAAGTCATTCAAAGCCTTGAAGATTTCTGCGGCTGTAGTGCGAGCCGGCAGAGGGTGGCAAAATAGAAATTCCTCCTGGACACCGAGCTCTTTAATAAAGCGTACATACACCATTAGCTGTGCACAGTTAGCAACATCATTCATTCAACATCACTCGTCCAGCTGAATGGAGAAGAAAGGGCTCTCACGGATAGCGTCCAGCACCTGTTCTTTGACATCAGCTGCCATGTCAGAGATGCGGCGCTGGATGGTGTTGTCAGAAATCGGGACGGCATCCAGCTTGGCAGCAGCAGCTTCGCCCAATAGTACCGAACACATATCTTTGGCAGCAGGGAGGAGCAACGTCTCACCAATGTTGTGGGGCTTCCCCGCCTTCGCAATACATAACGCTACGCGATATGATGCTTCGGTTGCCCTGGTATTCACAGTGCCAAACGCCTCGATGACTTTCTTCTGTGACCGCAATTCCTTAAGTTTCAGGTCAAAAAACTCCCTCGGCTTGGTCATTAAACTGTGGTGCTTGGTTTCAATGTGACGCCGGAGTTTACATGGTCGCATACTGTCGTTAGCTAGCACCTCTTTACAGATAACGCACTGTGGCAGCTGAGCATCGTCAGGACCAATATATGAAAAACCAAACTTTAAATAATCAGGGTCATACTTCCTCCGTTTTCTGCTCGCCCCAGACTCTGTGCCCTCTCTCACTTTCACTTGAGATATTAAAAATCGATCCATTTTGCCACTCGCCAGATGTTTAGTTTTTTTTTCTTTTTTTTTTTCTCTCGCCGCGCCTCCCCTGAAACCCTCTGGCGCGCCTCACACTTTGAAAACCGCTGGTCTAAGGTACAAAGAGCTAAAAGGAACTGGACTGCCATCAGATGTTCATGTTTAGGCTTTGTAAGATTTGAGATTTTTGGCTGCTTTTGCTGCTTTTGCCACTTTTGTTTTGTTGACTTTTTTTTTTTAAGATGGTCAACATGTGTTTTTAAGTGGTGTGTTTAAATGCAGAACACTTACTGTGAATACTTTGTTTATATTGCTAGACTTCACCAATAACCTATAAGTCTAAATGATCTTTTTTAGACAACAAACGTATGGTTATTAAATGGATCGTAATGTATAGGGCAATTTGGGGTCTAAAAGACAACCACCAGCTTTACGGTTCTTTCTAAGAAAACACCCCTTTACATCAGATACACTCAATATTTAGTGCACTGTACTAAATGATGTCAAAAGAAATTGCATT
This sequence comes from Micromesistius poutassou, assembly GCF_964030765.1. Taxonomy (NCBI): domain Eukaryota; kingdom Metazoa; phylum Chordata; class Actinopteri; order Gadiformes; family Gadidae; genus Micromesistius; species Micromesistius poutassou. The sequence goes on from NC_140277.1 coordinate 20,333,179, forward strand.
TGAGTCTGCTAACTTACATTTGTTTTAAAATTGTATTTCTTTACTCGTCATGTTCATAATACTGTTGTGAAAAATACACTGTAATTGTTTAAGTAGTTTGAAAAACTTTACCTAAGCAACAAAAAAAAGATCAACAGTATATCAGTAATTTTTTTTACTGAATTTAAGTTCAGAATGTTATTTCAGCACCTTAATCTCACCATAGGTTGATGAAGTGTATTTGATTATTTTGTTTACAAAAAATACATGTCACATAATAGTCCAACCTTGTAATCATTTTCGTTTTCTCTTTTTCAAACATGTTTTGTCTTACTCCATTCAGGTTCTGTGGTTTTTTTCAGTTTTGCATTTCAAAAACATTTCATAAGCCTAAAGATGGGTTACTTTTAAATCTCCCTGCTGTTAAATTCAATTTGAATAAATGTGTTAAGTTATTAATGTGTGGATTTTGCATTTTTACTCAGTTCTTACACATTCAATGTTAAGAAAACAAAGTAATTTGTTTGTGTTTACATTCAGTATTTGTTTCAGTTCGTCCTTGAATGAAACGAGAAATAAAAGTTAATGATCTAGATCTAGTTCATTGTTGATCAGCTGTCTGAGTAACTGTTTCAAACACATCATTTGTTAATGTCAGATTATATTCTGACATCAGTTCAACACAGCTATGGAACACATCTTCATCACATGGGAAGTCCTTGAAGGCACACTCTTCAAGGCAGACTTGAACCCTGGCCAGGTCCAGACGGTGCAGTCTCTGCCTCCGTACAGGTGAGGGACGTCCATGGGGTGATCGTGAGTTGTGCACTCGACGGACTGTGGTTGTTCTAGGTCGATACAACCTCATTAAGCTCTTCCTATAGGCAAATAATATACCGTTTATATAAATAGTAGGCATTGGTGATTACTGTCTAAGTCAAGTAGTCCCGACGCTGCGATCTGTCTTCTGATCATAACATGGTGGGTTGGCACAAAAACAAATTGCAGCAGTGCAATACATTTTATATTTCGCTATCAAAATGTAAAGGGGCTGTTACATCATTATGTCATGCCATTTTTTACACAGGTAGGTAGGCCTACATTTTTAAATTATGCCTACTGCTACTTGGAATACCTCAACCCACATTATTATTGCTAACCAGAAACAATAACATAAGTATTAATCTTTCTCTGCACAGAACATAGGCAATAACTTTCCATGATCATTTGTGGCTCTTAAAAATATTATTGGCTCCCTTCTTTATCTCATAACGTGTGAACTACCTGTATTGTTTGAAGAAAGCAGAACTGGATCAAGGACTTGTCCAAGAAGTTGTCTGAGAAGTAGCCGGTCAAATCTCAGTTTGTCAAATAGGTCCATCCAAAACTGGACACATTAACTTCGCAAGGTCAGCCACCATCGTTCGATTCGCTGGTTTCCAGTACTTGGACCAAAGGTTACACTGTCTGTTTCAGATTGGTTAGCAGGAAAATGCATAAACCGTTGCATTTCAGCCATATGGCCGTTCTCTGTTCATCATCTTCCTGGAAAACCCATCAATGCCTCCGCTGATAGCAATTCCAAATGGCTTAAGCTTGTCGTAGCCATCGATGTGCCAAACATAGTTTGGACCACAGCTGTGGTAAACACGTCTTCGCAGTCTGTTTCTTGATCTCAAATCAACACCTTCACCATCCAATAACCATAGCAATATTCAAACTGTTTCTCTGTCAGTCACAATTCCATGTAACCAACATTTTTGATGCATCCACCTGTAACCATGGCACTGACCAGATGTTTGTAGTTGCTGTTCAATGAAGGTTGCCACCTCAGCCACATCCGTTTTACTCTTTCTCTGCCAAAGCTGCTTCTTGCTTAAAATCCTTTCAAGGGTGCGTTTGCTTAGTACAATCCCATGTGATTCAGCAAGCAAAGCAATTTCATCAGTTGTACGTTTAAAGAAGCCACGTTTAAAGAAGTCCTCAATGTACTCACAATCCATTCCCCTGTGAAGTTGAATAGGCTTAAGAGCTGCTACTACGTCTGCTGTGAGAAAGTATCTCATAATTATGACTTTTTATCTCATAATTTTGACTTTTTATCTCATTATTATGACTTTTTATCTCATTATTATGACTTTTTATCTCATCATTTCAACTTTTTATCTCATTATTATGACTTTTTATCTCATAATTTTGACTTTTTATCTCATAATTTCGACTTTTTAAAGTACATTTGTCATAAGAAGTGAAACAATATATCGCCGTCGGTAAAGATAAAGAACCAAGTGCAAGTACTAACAATAGCCAGGCTAACCCCATTGCCCGTATACAGCAGTGATAGCTAGCTACTGCAGATGCTACACAATTAAGTACATGCTACACAATTAAGTACAATGAATGAATACAACCTGCATTAAGTGCCAGGATGTACAACAAACAATAGTGCAACAGACAAATAAGGGACTGAATGGCTATGTAGAGTCTAGGTGAACTCTGAACAGGTGGGTTTTGAGTCTTTTGCAGAAGCTGGTGAGCGACTCTGCGGTCCTGACATCAGCAGGGAGCTCGTTCCACCACTGTGGTCCCAAGATAGAGAAGAGTTATGATTTAGCTGATTGACCTTTGGTTGCTCTTAGTGATGGCGGTACCAGACGTCCAGCTGAGGTAGTTGAGCTGAGGGATCGAGCTGGGGTGTGTGGTTTGACCAAGGCTTGGAGGTAGGCAGGGGCAGTTCCATCGACTGCCTTGTATGCCAGTACCATCATCTTGAATCTGATGCGGGCTACTACAGGGAGCCAGTGGAGGTGGGGGAAGAGGGGAGTCACATGGGAGAATTTAGGTAGGTTGAACACGAGGCGCGCTGCCGCGTTCTGGATACGCTGCAAAGGTTTAATAGCAGAGACCGGGAGTCCAGCTAGGAGCGAGTTGCAGTAGTCCAGGCGGGAGATGACCAGCGCTTGGACTAGAAGCTGAGCTGCTTCCCTTGTGAGGAAGGGCCGTATCCTGCAGATGTTGTAAAGTGCAAATCTGCAGGATCGGGTGATGTTGGCGGTGATGTTGGCGGTGCAACATAGCTGGTTGTCTAGTACCACACCAAGGTTTCTGGCAGTTGGAGACGGAGATACAGTGATGTTCTCGACAGTGACCAGTAAGTCCAAGTGAGGGCAATCTCTCCCCGGTATTAGGAGGAGCTCAGTCTTGTTGAGGTCAAGCCTCAGGTGATGGGCAGTCGTCCAATTGCTGACGTCTGCATATTCAGATATGCGCATTGCAATCAGGGCTTTGTCAGAGGAGGGGAAAGAGAGGAACTACCCCTTACCACCCAGGTAGCAATGATCAGAGTGTTTCAACTGCACTCTGCATAATCTCCTGCGTACGCTGTCATGGACCAGAAAAAGGGATTGGGCATCCTGTCTACCACGAGTCCTATTATAGCAAAGCTTCAATCAAAGGGGAAGTCCCCATTTTTTCTGATGTTTTGACAAGATCCTCAGTTACACATTGATTAACTCCTAGGAAGGGTTGCAGAGCCAACATATAGGAGTGTGCATGCTTGGGTCCGTGAACACCAGGGAAGGCTTCTGCTAGCATTTGGTGAATGACACAACCAAAACATATGGGATGCCCCAGTGCAGGAAGGCCAGAGAGTGTACCTCCAAAATCTTTGGTTGAGTGGTCGATAAGATTCAAGTTTCATGGGGTTCGGCTGTGTTCAAGGTGCTAATGCATTTGTGTCCACTACGCAGGTTCACAGACTTAGAGACTGAGAGGTGTACTTTCCAACTGCCCAGTTTCGGAACATAACAACTTAACGTCCCATCTTGACATGAAATTGTCAACAATTAATCTGGTTCTTGGCCGCCAAAATCCTTTAAAGTGCACTTGATTCATTGAAAGTGCATTTACAGGGAAAATGCATGCCCACCTTAGAGGGTTTCGAATCCCACCACCATAGTTTCACAAAATTAGGGGCCCCAAACAACATTTTGCATAGAGCCCCCTAAAAGCTAGAAACAACCCTGGCCCCGGGCCATTATTTTGGTCCCAGTCATCCCTGACTGCAGTACTTGTTGTTTGATGAGTGACGTGAGGTAACCTTCTGATTCGCTGTTGGAGGATAAAGGCCCTGTCCCATTTCTCCCCCCTTAAAACTTCCACTTGGTTTGGAGTGCCCTCAACAGTAAATCTTCCACTTCGTTTTAAGCCTGCATCGGACCTCACTACGTTTTGAGGGTTGATTATAAGGGCAAAATAGCACTCCCCCTTGCTCCCTACAGTAATGGGACACCCTACCTCTACACAAGATCATGCAAAATATAAGGTTAGGGCAAAAATCTAGGGGAGGTATTGGGACAGGGCCAAAGAGTAACGTGAGGTGACCTGCTGATTCGCTGTTGGAGGTTTACCTCGTTAATGCCTGCAGCAATTATCCATTAGAACGCTTCACACAAGGAGGCGACCTGATGTTACCTGCTCTAATTAGAACTACTCGGTCTACTCAAACTACGTGTCGCTGACACACTCACTTACTCCAGCATGTCCACATTGTTGAAAACACTCAGGTACCTGTTTTTGGCCACCAGGTTAATGATCTACTGGCCAAAAACATGTTCCATGTTCATTTTTATTTTATTGTTGGGGCGAGATAACAAGGTCTTGAATCAGGGTAAGGACTTTAAATAGTAATCTTTCTTTAGTTCAAGTGAATTTATATCTTTGGCATGCGGGGAGTCCCTGAACGGGCCCAAATCAAATGTGATACACCTAATTTCCATCCAATCTCACTCTAAGGTTTTCTGAAGGTTAGCAGCCCTGCTGTTATATATGTATATATCTTTTAAAATGATGTAGTTGTGACAGGTTCTCTATCCACGCGAAGCTCCTTAAGCCCTTAGATGTTTGCCTGTTAAACATAGGCACCACGTGAAGCAGTAGCTGGTGAAGGAGTGAGGCAGTGGGTCACATGCAGGATCTCAAAGACATGTACAGTAGTTATGCTCCAATCTATATTATATACATATAATCTGTTGCTTCAGCACTTGACCAATTCTGCTAATTGTTGAGTTCTCATTGCAGAACGAAATGAAGCATATTATCTTGCAAAATATTTTTTTTTTTTTGTTCAGTGAATGTAAGCGCCCCAATTAGTATGTGCCAATGTCTTCTATACTTTGCCTACCAATGCATAGTTTATACTTTCTCCTGTAATTTGAATAAAATATATATTTAGATTGGTCTACAATCGACGATGCTCTCAATGGTAGTGTAGTATAAATTGTGGAAACGAGAACGTAAGGTTATAAAGTACATCATCTCAGCAATCACATTAGAGCATTACATTCATTGGTTGTAACAATAAAATAATGCAATTACACGTGGTAATACAAAAACAGACCCCAAAAAGCACCCAAGTTGCTAATTGTTTCTGTTGTTCTTTATTCACTGTCTCCACCCCGGGCTGCTCCTGGCCCCTGTGTGGGTGAGGCCCTGTGTGGGTGAGGCCCTGTGTGGGTGAGGCCCTGTGTGGGTGAGGCCCTGTGTGGGTGAGCCCCTGTGTGGGTGAGCCCCTGTGTGGGTGAGCCCCTGTGTGGGTGAGCCCCTGTGTGGGTGAGCCCCTGTGTGGGTGAGGCCCTGTGTGGGTGAGCCCCTGTGTGGGTGAGCCCCTGTGTGGGTGAGGCCCTGTGTGGGTGAGGCCCTGTGTGGGTGAGCCCCTGTGTGGGTGAGCTGCCGCTCAGAGGCCTCGTTACAGAAGTGCAACAGTTCAAGTGACAGTTATTTTGATCTCAGCCAGTCGGTCAGCGGGCGTCATGTGACCCCGTCCCGCTGCAGCCCCTCAGCAGCCCTCAGTCACTCGGAGCTTCAGCCCTGAACCTATCCAAGTGTAAAGGTATCGGCTCTTCGGCCGGGGCTTTTAGATTAGAGGGGTTCTAGATTTTCGAGAACACACGTTGTCAAAGAGTGTGTAGCTGAACAAACCAGGAAAACGTAATCACTGGTTAACTTACAAAGAAGTGGAAGTGTATCGCACCGGAGCCATGCAGTCCATGGTGGGGCTGGTGGGTATCCTGGCGGCGGCGACCTGCTACCTGTACCTGCTGTCCACGCACCTGCCCGCCGTCTCCCCGGTCCCATCGGACAACGCCGACCAGGACCACGACGTCAAGGAGTATCGGTAGGCATGAAGAAGGCAAACGAACGGGGATCATATTGGCTGTCGTTGGTTACTGTCCCCTTTCATTGATTGGCTTTACTTTATTTTGAACAATAAAGGCAAACACAAGTTTGCAAGCGTTTGCAAGCAAGTGTATTGCAAAAAGTAATTCATTCAGCCTTTAAGCAACAAAATAAGAAGGCTGCTGACAAATGATTGCATGAAGGCATTAGGAAGAGCAACAGAGCCGATGCATGAACACCCTAACCCTAAGTCCCAGAGCAGCAGGGCCGCAGCACGGCGTGTATGGATCCCATTACTCTGTAGAATGTCTTTAGTGTGTGTTTGTGGGTATCATGTGTGTGTGTGTGTGTGTGTGTGTGTGTGTGTGTGTGTGTGTGTGCGCGTGCGTGTGCAGTAGTCTAGGGACAGTTAGAATAACGCTTAGCAAGATATTATACTGCCCAGGCATGCACCCAGACACACACACCTCTTACACAGTGTGTGTGTGTGTGTGTGTGTGTGTGTGTGTGTGTGTGTGTGTGTGTGTGTGTGTGGGTACAACAGACGTGCCACAGTGGGAGCTATGCGTAAAAATGGTCAAAATGTCCTGTGACATGACGGTTATGAACATGGAGACGTTGAGGAGTCCAGATCTGGTGCTATGAGCGCACTGCCGAGGTCCAACCCCCACGTCCTTACCATGAGGGGGTAGGGATTCAAACACGTGACCTTTAGGCCACACATCTAATGTTCATCCTTTTAGTGTGTGTGTGTGTGTGTGTGTGTGTGTGTGTGTGTGTGTGTGAACATGCATATTGTGGGGTAATTTATGTTGACCAACTGACCAATGAGATGCTATATGTTGACCAGCTGACCAATGAAAACCATGGATGCTGAATATTAGGTCAAGAGGGAAACCATCGTGTTTCAGGGGGATTTCCTTCAGGGGAGCCTGTCATTATATATATATATATATATATATATATATATATATATATATATGTTACTATATATCCAAACCTTTTTACTACATGTGTGTGTGCAGTAAGGGCTATTCTTGTCCTTCAATCAGGCAGATCCAATGACTCTTCTCCCTTACTCTGATGTTTCTTGATTTTCTGTCTGTCTGTCTTCCCCCTCCTGTTTTTTCAGCAGTCATCTATAGTTTTCAAATAATTCACTTGCACTTCAACATCCAACAGTGTGAGTGTGTTGTGCGTTCGACATGCTCTGTATACAGTACAGGTGTGTGTCAGCTAGCTCCATACCAGTTCAGGTAGGGCGTTCCCATCTGTGCGTAGATGTAACAACAAAGCCAACAAAGCGTGGGTCCATTCAGTACTCTGTGTCCACGTCCAGGCTGAAGGTCATTCAGTACTCTGTTTCCACGTCCAGGCTGAAGGTCATTCAGTACTCTGTTTCCACGTCCAGGCTGAAGGTCATTCAGTACTCTGTTTCCACGTCCAGGCTGAAGGTCATTCAGTACTCTGTTTCCACGTCCAGGCTGAAGGTCATTCAGTACTCTGTTTCCACGTCCAGGCTGAAGGTCATTCAGTACTCTGTTTCCACGTCCAGGCTGAAGGTCATTCAGTACTCTGTTTCCACGTCCAGGCTGAAGGTCATTCAGTACTCTGTTTCCACGTCCAGGCTGAAGGTCATTCAGTACTCTGTTTCCACGTCCAGGCTGAAGGTCATTCAGTACTCTGTTTCCACGTCCAGGCTGAAGTTCCCCTCTGACCTGGACGAGCTGAGGGAGCTGGCGGAGACGCTGAAGTTCTACAAGAGGGAGCACCACGGCTACGTCCTGCTGCTGTTCTGCAGCGCCTACCTCTACAAGCAGTCCTTCGCCATCCCTGGCTCCTCCTTCTTGGTGAGTCTAGACGCTTCAGTGGCCTCCACCCCCTGAGGTGGAGCTCTCTGGATTTGTGTTTCTCAAGGACCCCTCCTTGGAAAACAAACACACAATAATGGACGTCAAAACACAAAAACTAGATAAACACAAGAATGATGTCACACCCAAACTCCCAACGCTATCAACTAACTAACACAAATGGCATGAATCAGACTTCTCAACAGAAAGTAACAAATAGGATAGTTAATAAATGACAAAATAATACATATATACATACATAACATACTGTATGCATGGACACACGTGTACATCCGTCGTACGTACGTATGTACATACATACAGTCATACATACTTATGTACTGCATATACATGCATACATATATAGGTATATACTTACACGTAAGAAATTATAATACAAAGAAGTATAATGAAGTAACCTTGCATTTGTGATTCGTCTGGCTGCTCTGTCCAGTGGTTGTTTTAAAAATAAACGCTATAACTAAAGCAATGTCACTACTCCCATTAGATAGTATGCTTTGATTGTTGTCTGAGGGTGGAGCCATGACCACACGTTCCCCCCCCCCCCCCCCCCCCTGGTGATCCAGAACATCACCACACGTTCCCCCCCCCCCCTGGTGATCCAGAACATCACCACACGTTGTCCCCCCCCCCCCCCCTGGTGATCCAGAACATGACCACACGTTGTCCCCCCCCCCTGGTGATCCAGAACATGACCACACGTTGTCCCCCCCCCCCCCCCTGGTGATCCAGAACATGACCACACGTTGTCCCCCCCCCCCCCCCCCTGGTGATCCAGACCATGACCACACGTTGTCCCCCCCCCTGGTGATCCAGAACATGACCACACGTTGTCCCCCCCCCTGGTGATCCAGAACATGACCACACGTTCCCCCCCCCCCCTGGTGATCCAGAACATGACCACACGTTGTCCCCCCCCCCCCTGGTGATCCAGAACATCACCACACGTTGTCCCCCCCCCCCCCCCTGGTGATCCAGAACATGACCACACGTTGTCCCCCCCCCCCCCCCCCTGGTGATCCAGAACATGACCACACGTTCCCCCCCCCCCCTGGTGATCCAGAACATGACCACACGTTGTCCCCCCCCCCCCCCCCCTGGTGATCCAGAACATGACCACACGTTCCCCCCCCCCCGGTGATCCAGACCATGACCACACGTTGTCCCCCCCCCCCCTGGTGATCCAGAACATGACCACACGTTGTCCCCCCCCCCGGTGATCCAGAACATGCTGGCGGGGGCTCTGTTCGGGACCTGGGAGGGCCTGGCCCTGGCCTGCCTGCTGACCACCTCGGGCTCCACCTTCTGCTACCTGCTGTCCGCCGCCTTCGGGAAGAAGCACATCGTCCGTCTGTTCCCCGACAAAGTGGCCGCACTGCAGAGGAAGGTAGGAAGGAGAGAGGAGGGTACAACGACTAGAGAGAGGAGGGTAGAACGACTGTCTAGAGAGAGGAGGGTAGAACGACTGTCTAGAGAGAGGAGGGTAGAACGACTGTTTAGAGAGAGGAGGGTAGAACGACTGTTTAGAGAGAGGAGGGTAGAACGACTGTTTAGAGAGAGGAGGGTAGAACGACTGTTTAGAGAGAGGAGGGTAGAACGACTGTTTAGAGAGAGGAGGGTAGAACGACTGTTTAGAGAGAGGAGGGTAGAACTGTTTAGAGAGAGGAGGGTAGAACGACTGTCTAGAGAGAGGAGGGTAGAACGACTGTTTAGAGAGAGGAGGGTACAACGACTGTTTAGAGAGAGGAGGGTAGAACGACTGTCTAGAGAGAGGAGGGTAGAACGACTGTTTAGAGAGAGGAGGGTAGAACGACTGTTTAGAGAGAGGAGGGTAGAACGACTGTTTAGAGAGAGGAGGGTAGAACGACTGTTTAGAGAGAGGAGGGTAGAACGACTGTCTAGAGAGAGGAGGGTAGAACGACTGTTTAGAGAGAGGAGGGTACAACGACTGTTTAGAGAGAGGAGGGTAGAACGACTGTCTAGAGAGAGGAGGGTAGAAGGACTGTTTAGAGAGAGGAGGGTAGAACGACTGTTTAGAGAGAGGAGGGTACAACGACTGTTTAGAGAGAGGAGGGTACAACGACTGTTTAGAGAGAGGAGGGTAGAACGACTGTGTTTAGAGAGAGGAGGGTAGAACGACTGTTTAGAGAGAGGAGGGTAGAACGACTGTTTAGAGAGAGGAGGGTACAACGACTGTCTAGAGAGAGGAGGGTAGAAGGACTGTTTAGAGAGAGGAGGGTAGAACGACTGTTTAGAGAGAGGAGGGTACAACGACTGTTTAGAGAGAGGAGGGTACAACGACTGTTTAGAGAGAGGAGGGTAGAACGACTGTCTAGAGAGAGGAGGGTAGAAGGACTGTTTAGAGAGAGGAGGGTAGAACGACTGTTTAGAGAGAGGAGGGTACAACGACTGTTTAGAGAGAGGAGGGTACAACGACTGTTTAGAGAGAGGAGGGTAGAACGACTGTGTTTAGAGAGAGGAGGGTAGAACGACTGTTTAGAGAGAAAAGGGTAGAACGACTGTTTAGAGAGAGGAGGGTACAACGACTGTCTAGAGAGAGGAGGGTAGAAGGACTGTTTAGAGAGAGGAGGGTAGAACGACTGTTTAGAGAGAGGAGGGTACAACGACTGTTTAGAGAGAGGAGGGTACAACGACTGTTTAGAGAGAGGAGGGTAGAACGACTGTTTAGAGAGAGGAGGGTACAACGACTGTTTAGAGAGAGGAGGGTACAACGACTGTTTAGAGAGAGGAGGGTAGAACGACTGTTTAGAGAGAGGAGGGTACAACGACTAGAGAGAGGAGGGTAGAACGACTGTTTAGAGGAGGGTACAACGACTGTTTAGAGGAGGGTACAACGACTGTTTAGAGAGAGGAGGGTAGAACGACTGTTTAGAGAGAGGAGGGTACAACGACTGTTTAGAGAGAGGAGGGTAGAACGACTGTTTAGAGAGAGGAGGGTACAACGACTGTTTAGAGAGAGGAGGGTAGAACGACTGTTTAGAGAGAGGAGGGTACAACGACTGTTTAGAGAGAGGAGGGTAGAACGACTGTCTAGAGAGAGGAGGGTAGAACGACTGTTTAGAGAGAGGAGGGTACAACGACTGTTTAGAGAGAGGAGGGTACAACGACTGTTTAGAGAGAGGAGGGTAGAACGACTGTGTTTAGAGAGAGGAGGGTAGAACGACTGTTTAGAGAGAGGAGGGTAGAACGACTGTTTAGAGAGAGGAGGGTACAACGACTGTCTAGAGAGAGGAGGGTAGAAGGACTGTTTAGAGAGAGGAGGGTAGAACGACTGTTTAGAGAGAGGAGGGTACAACGACTGTTTAGAGAGAGGAGGGTACAACGACTGTTTAGAGAGAGGAGGGTACAACGACTGTTTAGAGAGAGGAGGGTACAACGACTGTTTAGAGAGAGGAGGGTAGAACGACTGTTTAGAGAGAGGAGGGTACAACGACTAGAGAGAGGAGGGTACAACGACTGTTTAGAGGAGGGTACAACGACTGTTTAGAGGAGGGTACAATGACTGTTTAGAGAGAGGAGGGTAGAACGACTGTTTAGAGAGAGGAGGGTACAACGACTGTTTAGAGAGAGGAGGGTAGAACGACTGTTTAGAGAGAGGAGGGTACAACGACTGTTTAGAGAGAGGAGGGTAGAACGACTGTTTAGAGAGAGGAGGGTACAACGACTGTTTAGAGAGAGGAGGGTAGAACGACTGTCTAGAGAGAGGAGGGTAGAACGACTGTTTAGAGAGAGGAGGGTAGAACGGCTGTTTAGAGGAGGGTACAACGACTGTTTAGAGAGAGGAGGGTAGAACGACTGTTTAGAGAGAGGAGGGTACAACGACTGTTTAGAGAGAGGAGGGTAGAACGACTGTTTAGAGAGAGGAGGGTACAACGACTGTTTAGAGAGAGGAGGGTAGAACGACTGTTTAGAGAGAGGAGGGTACAACAACTGTTTAGAGAGAGGAGGGTAGAACGGCTGTTTAGAGAGAGGAGGGTAGAACGACTGTTTAGAGAGAGGAGGGTACAACGACTGTTTAGAGAGAGGAGGGTACAACGACTGTTTAGAGAGAGGAGGGTAGAACGACTGTTTAGAGAGAGGAGGGTAGAACGACTGTTTAGAGAGAGGAGGGTAGAACGACTGTTTAGAGAGAGGAGGGTAGAACGACTGTTTAGAGAGAGGAGGGTAGAACGACTGTTTAGAGAGAGGAGGGTAGAACGACTGTTTAGAGAGAGGAGGGTAGAACGACTGTTTAGAGAGAGGAGGGTAGAACGACTGTTTAGAGAGAGGAGGGTAGAACGACTGTTTAGAGAGAGGAGGGTAGAACGACTGTTTAGAGAGAGGAGGGTAGAACTGTTTAGAGAGAGGAGGGTAGAACGACTGTCTAGAGAGAGGAGGGTAGAACGACTGTTTAGAGAGAGGAGGGTACAACGACTGTTTAGAGAGAGGAGGGTAGAACGACTGTCTAGAGAGAGGAGGGTAGAACGACTGTTTAGAGAGAGGAGGGTAGAACGACTGTTTAGAGAGAGGAGGGTAGAACGACTGTTTAGAGAGAGGAGGGTAGAACGACTGTTTAGAGAGAGGAGGGTACAACGACTGTTTAGAGAGAGGAGGGTAGAAGGACTGTTTAGAGAGAGGAGGGTAGAACGACTGTTTAGAGAGAGGAGGGTAGAACGACTGTTTAGAGAGAGGAGGGTACAACGACTGTTTAGAGAGAGGAGGGTACAACGACTGTTTAGAGAGAGGAGGGTAGAACGACTGTTTAGAGAGAGGAGGGTAGAACGACTGTTTAGAGAGAGGAGGGTAGAACGACTGTTTAGAGAGAGGAGGGTAGAACGACTGTTTAGAGAGAGGAGGGTAGAACGACTGTTTAGAGAGAGGAGGGTAGAACGACTGTGTTTAGAGAGAGGAGGGTAGAACGACTGTTTAGAGAGAGGAGGGTAGAACGACTGTTTAGAGAGAGGAGGGTACAACGACTGTTTAGAGAGAGGAGGGTACAACGACTGTTTAGAGAGAGGAGGGTAGAACGACTGTTTAGAGAGAGGAGGGTAGAACGACTGTTTAGAGAGAGGAGGGTAGAACGACTGTCTAGAGAGAGGAGGGTAGAACGACTGTTTAGAGAGAGGAGGGTAGAACGACTGTTTAGAGAGAGGAGGGTAGAACGACTGTTTAGAGAGAGGAGGGTAGAACGACTGTCTAGAGAGAGGAGGGTAGAACGACTGTTTAGAGAGAGGAGGGTAGAACGACTGTTTAGAGAGAGGAGGGTACAACGACTGTTTAGAGAGAGGAGGGTACAACGACTGTTTAGAGAGGAGGGTAGAACGACTGTCTAGAGAGAGGAGGGTACAACGACTGTTTAGAGAGAGGAGGGTAGAAGGACTGTTTAGAGAGAGGAGGGTAGAACGACTGTTTAGAGAGAGGAGGGTAGAACGACTGTTTAGAGAGAGGAGGGTAGAACGACTGTTTAGAGAGAGGAGGGTACAACGACTGTTTAGAGAGAGGAGGGTAGAAGGACTGTTTAGAGAGAGGAGGGTAGAACGACTGTTTAGAGAGAGGAGGGTAGAACGACTGTTTAGAGAGAGGAGGGTACAACGACTGTTTAGAGAGAGGAGGGTACAACGACTGTTTAGAGAGAGGAGGGTAGAACGACTGTTTAGAGAGAGGAGGGTACAACGACTGTTTAGAGAGAGGAGGGTAGAACGACTGTTTAGAGAGAGGAGGGTACAACGACTGTTTAGAGAGGAGGGTAGAACGACTGTCTAGAGAGAGGAGGGTACAACGACTGTTTAGAGAGAGGAGGGTAGAAGGACTGTTTAGAGAGAGGAGGGTAGAAGGACTGTTTAGAGAGAGGAGGGTAGAACGACTGTTTAGAGAGAGGAGGGTACAACGACTGTTTAGAGAGAGGAGGGTACAACGACTGTTTAGAGAGAGGAGGGTAGAACGACTGTTTAGAGAGAGGAGGGTACAACGACTGTTTAGAGAGAGGAGGGTAGAACGACTGTTTAGAGAGAGGAGGGTACAACGACTGTTTAGAGAGAGGAGGGTACAACGACTGTTTAGAGAGAGGAGGGTAGAACGACTGTTTAGAGAGAGGAGGGTAGAACGACTGTTTAGAGAGAGGAGGGTAGAACGACTGTTTAGAGAGAGGAGGGTAGAACGACTGTTTAGAGAGAGGAGGGTAGAACGACTGTGTTTAGAGAGAGGAGGGTAGAACGACTGTTTAGAGAGAGGAGGGTAGAACGACTGTTTAGAGAAAGGAGGGTAGAACGACTGTTTAGAGAGAGGAGGGTAGAAGGACTGTTTAGAGAGAGGAGGGTAGAACGACTGTTTAGAGAGAGGAGGGTACAACGACTGTTTAGAGAGAGGAGGGTAGAACGACTGTTTAGAGAGAGGAGGGTAGAACGACTGTTTAGAGAGAGGAGGGTAGAACGACTGTTTAGAGAGAGGAGGGTAGAACGACTGTCTAGAGAGAGGAGGGTAGAACGACTGTTTAGAGAGAGGAGGGTAGAACGACTGTTTAGAGAGAGGAGGGTAGAACGACTGTTTAGAGAGAGGAGGGTAGAACGACTGTTTAGAGAGAGGAGGGTAGAACGACTGTCTAGAGAGAGGAGGGTAGAACGACTGTTTAGAGAGAGGAGGGTAGAACGACTGTTTAGAGAGAGGAGGGTAGAACGACTGTTTAGAGAGAGGAGGGTAGAACGACTGTCTAGAGAGAGGAGGGTAGAACGACTGTTTAGAGAGAGGAGGGTAGAACGACTGTTTAGAGAGAGGAGGGTACAACGACTGTTTAGAGAGAGGAGGGTACAACGACTGTTTAGAGAGGAGGGTAGAACGACTGTCTAGAGAGAGGAGGGTACAACGACTGTTTAGAGAGAGGAGGGTAGAAGGACTGTTTAGAGAGAGGAGGGTAGAACGACTGTTTAGAGAGAGGAGGGTACAACGACTGTTTAGAGAGAGGAGGGTAGAACGACTGTTTAGAGAGAGGAGGGTACAACGACTGTTTAGAGAGAGGAGGGTACAACGACTGTTTAGAGAGAGGAGGGTACAACGACTGTTTAGAGAGAGGAGGGTAGAACGACTGTTTAGAGAGAGGAGGGTACAACGACTGTTTAGAGAGAGGAGGGTAGAACGACTGTTTAGAGAGAGGAGGGTAGAACGACTGTTTAGAGAGAGGAGGGTAGAACGACTGTTTAGAGAGAGGAGGGTAGAACGACTGTTTAGAGAGAGGAGGGTAGAACGACTGTTTAGAGAGAGGAGGGTAGAACGACTGTTTAGAGAGAGGAGGGTAGAACGACTGTTTAGAGAGAGGAGGGTAGAACGACTGTCTAGAGAGAGGAGGGTAGAACGACTGTTTAGAGAGAGGAGGGTAGAACGACTGTTTAGAGAGAGGAGGGTAGAACGACTGTGTTTAGAGAGAGGAGGGTAGAACGACTGTTTAGAGAGAGGAGGGTAGAACGACTGTTTAGAGAGAGGAGGGTAGAACGACTGTTTAGAGAGAGGAGGGTAGAACGACTGTCTAGAGAGAGGAGGGTAGAACGACTGTTTAGAGAGAGGAGGGTAGAACGACTGTTTAGAGAGAGGAGGGTAGAACGACTGTGTTTAGAGAGAGGAGGGTAGAACGACTGTTTAGAGAGAGGAGGGTAGAACGACTGTTTAGAGAGAGGAGGGTACAACGACTGTTTAGAGAGAGGAGGGTAGAACGACTGTTTAGAGAGAGGAGGGTAGAACGACTCTTTAGAGAGAGGAGGGTAGAACGACTGTTTAGAGAGAGGAGGGTAGAACGACTGTCTAGAGAGAGGAGGGTAGAACGACTGTTTAGAGAGAGGAGGGTAGAACGACTGTTTAGAGAGAGGAGGGTAGAACGACTGTCTAGAGAGAGGAGGGTAGAACGACTGTTTAGAGAGAGGAGGGTAGAACGACTGTTTAGAGAGAGGAGGGTAGAACGACTGTGTTTAGAGAGAGGAGGGTAGAACGACTGTTTAGAGAGAGGAGGGTAGAACGACTGTTTAGAGAGAGGAGGGTAGAACGACTGTTTAGAGAGAGGAGGGTAGAACGACTGTTTAGAGAGAGGAGGGTACAACGACTGTTTAGAGAGAGGAGGGTAGAACGACTGTTTAGAGAGAGGAGGGTACAACGACTGTTTAGAGAGAGGAGGGTAGAACGACTGTTTAGAGAGAGGAGGGTAGAACGACTGTTTAGAGAGAGGAGGGTAGAACGACTGTTTAGAGAGAGGAGGGTAGAACGACTGTTTAGAGAGAGGAGGGTACAACGACTGTTTAGAGAGAGGAGGGTAGAACGACTGTTTAGAGAGAGGAGGGTACAACGACTGTTTAGAGAGAGGAGGGTAGAACGACTGTTTAGAGAGAGGAGGGTACAACGACTGTTTAGAGAGAGGAGGGTAGAACGACTGTTTAGAGAGAGGAGGGTAGAACGACTGTTTAGAGAGAGGAGGGTAGAACGACTGTTTAGAGAGAGGAGGGTAGAACGACTGTCTAGAGAGAGGAGGGTAGAACGACTGTTTAGAGAGAGGAGGGTAGAAGGACTGTTTAGAGAGAGGAGGGTACAACGACTGTTTAGAGAGAGGAGGGTACAACGACTGTTTAGAGAGAGGAGGGTAGAACGACTGTTTAGAGAGAGGAGGGTAGAACGACTGTCTAGAGAGAGGAGGGTAGAACGACTGTTTAGAGAGAGGAGGGTAGAACGACTGTTTAGAGAGAGGAGGGTAGAACGACTGTTTAGAGAGAGGAGGGTAGAATGACTGTCTAGAGAGAGGAGGGTAGAACGACTGTTTAGAGAGAGGAGGGTAGAACGACTGTTTAGAGAGAGGAGGGTAGAACGACTGTTTAGAGAGAGGAGGGTACAACGACTGTTTAGAGAGAGGAGGGTACAACGACTGTTTAGAGAGAGGAGGGTACAACGACTGTTTAGAGAGAGGAGGGTAGAACGACTGTTTAGAGAGAGGAGGGTAGAACGACTGTCTAGAGAGGAGGGTACAACGACTGTTTAGAGAGAGGAGGGTACAACGACTGTTTAGAGAGAGGAGGGTACAACGACTGTTTAGAGAGAGGAGGGTAGAACGACTGTTTAGAGAGAGGAGGGTAGAACGACTGTCTAGAGAGAGGAGGGTAGAACGACTGTTTAGAGAGAGGAGGGTACAACGACTGTTTAGAGAGAGGAGGGTAGAACGACTGTTTAGAGAGAGGAGGGTAGAACGACTGTCTAGAGAGAGGAGGGTAGAACGACTGTTTAGAGAGAGGAGGGTAGAACGACTGTTTAGAGAGAGGAGGGTAGAACGACTGTTTAGAGAGAGGAGGGTACAACGACTGTTTAGAGAGAGGAGGGTACAACGACTGTTTAGAGAGAGGAGGGTACAACGACTGTTTAGAGAGAGGAGGGTAGAACGACTGTCTAGAGGAGGGTAGAACGACTGTTTAGAGAGAGGAGGGTAGAACGACTGTGTTTAGAGAGAGGAGGGTAGAACGACTAGAGAGAGGAGGGTAGAACGACTGTTTAGAGAGAGGAGGGTACAACGACTGTTTAGAGAGAGGAGGGTAGAACGACTGTTTAGAGAGAGGAGGGTACAACGACTGTTTAGAGAGAGGAGGGTAGAACGACTGTTTAGAGAGAGGAGGGTACAACGACTGTTTAGAGAGAGGAGGGTACAACGACTGTTTAGAGAGAGGAGGGTAGAACGACTGTTTAGAGAGAGGAGGGTAGAACGACTGTTTAGAGAGAGGAGGGTAGAACGACTGTCTAGAGAGAGGAGGGTAGAACGACTGTTTAGAGAGAGGAGGGTAGAACGACTGTTTAGAGAGAGGAGGGTAGAACGACTGTCTAGAGAGAGGAGGGTAGAACGACTGTTTAGAGAGAGGAGGGTAGAACGACTGTTTAGAGAGAGGAGGGTAGAACGACTGTGTTTAGAGAGAGGAGGGTAGAACGACTGTTTAGAGAGAGGAGGGTAGAACGACTGTTTAGAGAGAGGAGGGTACAACGACTGTTTAGAGAGAGGAGGGTAGAACGACTGTTTAGAGAGAGGAGGGTAGAACGACTGTTTAGAGAGAGGAGGGTAGAACGACTGTTTAGAGAGAGGAGGGTAGAACGACTGTCTAGAGAGAGGAGGGTAGAACGACTGTTTAGAGAGAGGAGGGTAGAACGACTGTTTAGAGAGAGGAGGGTAGAACGACTGTTTAGAGAGAGGAGGGTAGAACGACTGTTTAGAGAGAGGAGGGTAGAACGACTGTCTAGAGAGAGGAGGGTAGAACGACTGTTTAGAGAGAGGAGGGTAGAACGACTGTTTAGAGAGAGGAGGGTACAACGACTGTTTAGAGAGAGGAGGGTACAACGACTGTTTAGAGAGAGGAGGGTAGAACGACTGTTTAGAGAGAGGAGGGTACAACGACTGTTTAGAGAGAGGAGGGTAGAACGACTGTTTAGAGAGAGGAGGGTACAACGACTGTTTAGAGAGAGGAGGGTAGAACGACTGTTTAGAGAGAGGAGGGTAGAACGACTGTTTAGAGAGAGGAGGGTAGAACGACTGTTTAGAGAGAGGAGGGTACAACGACTGTTTAGAGAGAGGAGGGTAGAACGACTGTTTAGAGAGAGGAGGGTAGAACGACTGTTTAGAGAGAGGAGGGTAGAACGACTGTTTAGAGAGAGGAGGGTAGAACGACTGTCTAGAGAGAGGAGGGTAGAACGACTGTTTAGAGAGAGGAGGGTAGAACGACTGTTTAGAGAGAGGAGGGTAGAACGACTGTTTAGAGAGAGGAGGGTAGAACGACTGTTTAGAGAGAGGAGGGTAGAACGACTGTCTAGAGAGAGGAGGGTAGAACGACTGTTTAGAGAGAGGAGGGTAGAACGACTGTTTAGAGAGAGGAGGGTACAACGACTGTTTAGAGAGAGGAGGGTAGAACGACTGTCTAGAGAGAGGAGGGTAGAACGACTGTTTAGAGAGAGGAGGGTAGAACGACTGTCTAGAGAGAGGAGGGTACAACGACTGTTTAGAGAGAGGAGGGTACAACGACTGTTTAGAGAGAGGAGGGTACAACGACTGTTTAGAGAGAGGAGGGTACAACGACTGTTTAGAGAGGAGGGTAGAACGACTGTCTAGAGAGAGGAGGGTACAACGACTGTTTAGAGAGAGGAGGGTAGAACGACTGTTTAGAGAGAGGAGGGTAGAACGACTGTTTAGAGAGAGGAGGGTACAACGACTGTTTAGAGAGAGGAGGGTACAACGACTGTTTAGAGAGGAGGGTAGAACGACTGTCTAGAGAGAGGAGGGTACAACGACTGTTTAGAGAGAGGAGGGTAGAACGACTGTTTAGAGAGAGGAGGGTAGAACGACTGTCTAGAGAGAGGAGGGTAGAACGACTGTTTAGAGAGAGGAGGGTAGAACGACTGTCTAGAGAGAGGAGGGTAGAACGACTGTTTAGAGAGAGGAGGGTAGAACGACTGTTTAGAGAGAGGAGGGTAGAACGACTGTTTAGAGAGAGGAGGGTAGAACGACTGTTTAGAGAGAGGAGGGTAGAACGACTGTTTAGAGAGAGGAGGGTACAACGACTGTTTAGAGAGAGGAGGGTAGAACGACTGTTTAGAGAGAGGAGGGTACAACGACTGTTTAGAGAGAGGAGGGTAGAACGACTGTTTAGAGAGAGGAGGGTAGAACGACTGTTTAGAGAGAGGAGGGTAGAACGACTGTTTAGAGAGAGGAGGGTAGAACGACTAGAGAGAGGAGGGTAGAACGACTGTTTAGAGAGAGGAGGGTAGAACGACTGTTTAGAGAGAGGAGGGTAGAACGACTGTTTAGAGAGAGGAGGGTAGAACGACTGTTTAGAGAGAGGAGGGTAGAACGACTGTTTAGAGAGAGGAGGGTAGAACGACTGTTTAGAGAGAGGAGGGTAGAACGACTGTTTAGAGAGAGGAGGGTAGAACGACTGTTTAGAGAGAGGAGGGTACAACGACTGTTTAGAGAGAGGAGGGTACAACGACTGTTTAGAGAGAGGAGGGTACAACGACTGTTTAGAGAGAGGAGGGTACAACGACTGTTTAGAGAGAGGAGGGTACAACGACTGTTTAGAGAGAGGAGGGTAGAACGACTGTCTAGAGAGAGGAGGGTACAACGACTGTTTAGAGAGAGGAGGGTACAACGACTGTTTAGAGAGAGGAGGGTACAACGACTGTTTAGAGAGAGGAGGGTACAACGACTGTTTAGAGAGAGGAGGGTACAACGACTGTTTAGAGAGAGGAGGGTACAACGACTGTTTAGAGAGAGGAGGGTACAACGACTGTTTAGAGAGAGGAGGGTAGAACGACTGTCTAGAGAGAGGAGGGTACAACGACTGTTTAGAGAGAGGAGGGTACAACGACTGTTTAGAGAGAGGAGGGTACAACGACTGTTTAGAGAGAGGAGGGTAGAACGACTGTTTAGAGAGAGGAGGGTACAACGACTGTTTAGAGAGAGGAGGGTAGAACGACTGTTTAGAGAGAGGAGGGTACAACGACTGTTTAGAGAGAGGAGGGTAGAACGACTGTTTAGAGAGAGGAGGGTAGAACGACTGTTTAGAGAGAGGAGGGTAGAACGACTGTTTAGAGAGAGGAGGGTACAACGACTGTTTAGAGAGAGGAGGGTAGAACGACTGTTTAGAGAGAGGAGGGTAGAACGACTGTTTAGAGAGAGGAGGGTAGAACGACTGTTTAGAGAGAGGAGGGTAGAACGACTGTCTAGAGAGAGGAGGGTAGAACGACTGTTTAGAGAGAGGAGGGTAGAACGACTGTTTAGAGAGAGGAGGGTAGAACGACTGTTTAGAGAGAGGAGGGTAGAACGACTGTTTAGAGAGAGGAGGGTAGAACGACTGTCTAGAGAGAGGAGGGTAGAACGACTGTTTAGAGAGAGGAGGGTAGAACGACTGTTTAGAGAGAGGAGGGTACAACGACTGTTTAGAGAGAGGAGGGTAGAACGACTGTCTAGAGAGAGGAGGGTAGAACGACTGTTTAGAGAGAGGAGGGTAGAACGACTGTCTAGAGAGAGGAGGGTACAACGACTGTTTAGAGAGAGGAGGGTACAACGACTGTTTAGAGAGAGGAGGGTACAACGACTGTTTAGAGAGAGGAGGGTACAACGACTGTTTAGAGAGGAGGGTAGAACGACTGTCTAGAGAGAGGAGGGTACAACGACTGTTTAGAGAGAGGAGGGTAGAACGACTGTTTAGAGAGAGGAGGGTAGAACGACTGTTTAGAGAGAGGAGGGTACAACGACTGTTTAGAGAGAGGAGGGTACAACGACTGTTTAGAGAGGAGGGTAGAACGACTGTCTAGAGAGAGGAGGGTACAACGACTGTTTAGAGAGAGGAGGGTAGAACGACTGTTTAGAGAGAGGAGGGTAGAACGACTGTCTAGAGAGAGGAGGGTAGAACGACTGTTTAGAGAGAGGAGGGTAGAACGACTGTCTAGAGAGAGGAGGGTAGAACGACTGTTTAGAGAGAGGAGGGTAGAACGACTGTTTAGAGAGAGGAGGGTAGAACGACTGTTTAGAGAGAGGAGGGTAGAACGACTGTTTAGAGAGAGGAGGGTAGAACGACTGTTTAGAGAGAGGAGGGTACAACGACTGTTTAGAGAGAGGAGGGTAGAACGACTGTTTAGAGAGAGGAGGGTACAACGACTGTTTAGAGAGAGGAGGGTAGAACGACTGTTTAGAGAGAGGAGGGTAGAACGACTGTTTAGAGAGAGGAGGGTAGAACGACTGTTTAGAGAGAGGAGGGTAGAACGACTAGAGAGAGGAGGGTAGAACGACTGTTTAGAGAGAGGAGGGTAGAACGACTGTTTAGAGAGAGGAGGGTAGAACGACTGTTTAGAGAGAGGAGGGTAGAACGACTGTTTAGAGAGAGGAGGGTAGAACGACTGTTTAGAGAGAGGAGGGTAGAACGACTGTTTAGAGAGAGGAGGGTAGAACGACTGTTTAGAGAGAGGAGGGTAGAACGACTGTTTAGAGAGAGGAGGGTACAACGACTGTTTAGAGAGAGGAGGGTACAACGACTGTTTAGAGAGAGGAGGGTACAACGACTGTTTAGAGAGAGGAGGGTACAACGACTGTTTAGAGAGAGGAGGGTACAACGACTGTTTAGAGAGAGGAGGGTAGAACGACTGTCTAGAGAGAGGAGGGTACAACGACTGTTTAGAGAGAGGAGGGTACAACGACTGTTTAGAGAGAGGAGGGTACAACGACTGTTTAGAGAGAGGAGGGTACAACGACTGTTTAGAGAGAGGAGGGTACAACGACTGTTTAGAGAGAGGAGGGTACAACGACTGTTTAGAGAGAGGAGGGTAGAACGACTGTCTAGAGAGAGGAGGGTAGAACGACTGTTTAGAGAGAGGAGGGTAGAACGACTGTTTAGAGAGAGGAGGGTAGAACGACTGTTTAGAGAGAGGAGGGTACAACGACTGTTTAGAGAGAGGAGGGTACAACGACTGTTTAGAGAGAGGAGGGTACAACGACTGTTTAGAGAGAGGAGGGTACAACGACTGTTTAGAGAGAGGAGGGTAGAACGACTGTTTAGAGAGAGGAGGGTAGAACGACTGTTTAGAGAGAGGAGGGTAGAACGACTGTTTAGAGAGAGGAGGGTAGAACGACTGTTTAGAGAGAGGAGGGTAGAACGACTGTTTAGAGAGAGGAGGGTAGAACGACTGTTTAGAGAGAGGAGGGTAGAACGACTGTCTAGAGAGAGGAGGGTAGAACGACTGTCTAGAGAGAGGAGGGTAGAACGACTGTTTAGAGAGAGGAGGGTACAACGACTGTTTAGAGAGAGGAGGGTAGAACGACTGTTTAGAGAGAGGAGGGTAGAACAACTGTTTAGAGAGAGGAGGGTAGAACGACTGTTTAGAGAGAGGAGGGTACAACGACTGTTTAGAGAGAGGAGGGTAGAACGACTGTTTAGAGAGAGGAGGGTACAACGACTGTTTAGAGAGAGGAGGGTACAACGACTGTTTAGAGAGAGGAGGGTAGAACGACTGTTTAGAGAGAGGAGGGTACAACGACTGTTTAGAGAGAGGAGGGTACAACGACTGTTTAGAGAGAGGAGGGTACAACGACTGTTTAGAGAGAGGAGGGTAGAACGACTGTTTAGAGAGAGGAGGGTACAACGACTGTTTAGAGAGAGGAGGGTAGAACGACTGTGTATAGAGACATGGGGCCCCTCAGGGTTATTTCTACATTTCTGTGCTTGAAGTAAAGCAACTTAGACGAAGCAAACCAACAAAGCAACCATTTCCCAAGTTAACTCCTGATCCTATTTGTGTTGAAGATGAATCAACTGAGTGTTTTATGCTCAAGTAACACAGACCAGTAGGCCTACTGGTTCAAATTTGACTATGAATATCTATCTTTTTCCTATATTCCTGTTGGGTGTCGGTAGGGGGGAGCAGGACAGCCGCCCTTAAAGGGTTAAACTCAGTGGGTCCACCGCGTCCCAGTCTGACACCACACCGCACCGTTCGACAGCCGAGGCGTCACTCTATTACATAAGAGGTTATATTCAGGTTGGCTGCAAAATAGTGTGTAATTTGAGAGAGAAATAGGAGGTGTGGCATGAGAGTGACACTTGACATTTGAGTGACTCACTATCTACGATCGACATACAGTATATCGGTCTGTATTTCTATCTGCTGTGTATCTACATACATCCAGCTGTCTGTCTGTCTGTCTAGCTCTACGTCCAATATTCAACCTCCCTCTCTTCTGCATTGCTGTTCTACGGTCCCTCCCTCCTTCTGTTTCGTCCTCTTCTTGTCGTTCTCTCTGACTCTCTCTCTCCAGGTTGAGGAGAACAAGAGAAGTCTCTTTTTCTTCCTTCTCTTCCTGCGTTTGTTCCCCATGACTCCTAACTGGTTCCTTAACGTCACCTCGCCCATCCTCAACATCCCCCTCACCCTCTTCTTCCCCACCGTGCTGATTGGTGAGGCTGCTCACCCACACACACACACACACACACACTCACACACAGTGGCTTCTTAAACACTGTGCCTTCCTCTGGTCTCACAGGTCTGATTCCGTATAACTTCATCTGCGTCCGGACCGGCTCCATCCTGTCCCAGATCTCCTCCATGGACGACATCTTCTCCTGGGCCACGCTGGCTCAGCTCCTGGCCATCGCCTGCGTGGCTCTGCTCCCGGGCGCGCTCCTCCGCCACTACAGCCCGGACGGCCAGGACGGCCAGGACACACCGGGCCAGCACCGCAAGGCCCAATGAGGGGGCCAGCACGGCAAGGCCCAATGAGAGGGCCAGCACGGCAAGGCCCAATGAGAGGGCCAGCACGGCAAGGCCCTATGAGGGGGCCAGGGACACGGTGACAAGAGGTGAATTTATTACTGTGTGTGCCGCTTTCTTAAACTACTAGTCTTAAATGTGTGTCTGGGTCGAGGTAAAACCACGCTTCAACCGTTCAAGCTGAATGAACAGCACTTTCTTAGAGGTTTTTTTACGTGGTTGACTTTCTCTTCACTACTCTGAATATTCGTGGTCTTTTTCTGAGCGTGTGCTCTGAGGAGAGAGTGACCGCTAGCGTCCAGCAGGGCACCCGGAGCTCCGTCCTACTTTCATTATTAGCTCTACAGAATGTGGACCATCCACAGCCTGCGCCGACGCCCTCCACGGGGACGGTCCTCCACGGGGACGGCCCTCCACGGGGACGGTCCTCCACGGGGACGGCCCTGCGTGGGACGCAGTAGGTGCACCCTGTCCGTCTGATCAGGACGCTTCCTGGCACTTCCTTTTTTGTGGAAGTGAACCAAGTATATTTTGTGAAACGCATTTATGTAAGTTGATAACGCACACGGCAAAGTCCTGACCTTTTGTATTTGTTGACCCAGGCTTTGACGTCATGGGCTTTGACACGCGGGGTTTGGGGAATGGGCGCTTGTGTCAGGGTACTATGAATACTTGTCCTGTTAGATTCTTAAGACATTTGAATACAATTATTTTTCCAATCGTGGGTCAGATTTCTATAAAGATCATCTTTGCAGATTTAAGTGAAAATTATACAAAAGAATGTGACAGACCTGAAACAACCAATTAACTGAAAAGTGTTCATCTACTTTAGCAAGGAAAGCCATGTTGGGGCGTTGACTCTGGGTTGCATTGTTCTCAATAATTAATGCTGCATTTTCTGCCTCTTTTTGATGAAGATTATTTGCTAATATTACATTTATGGTATTGTAATTTGTTTATCAGAAGCGTTCAAAACTGATTATTGTTCTTCAATACAAAAGGTAGTAGCCAATGTGGTATTTACATATTAGGAAGTGCCATTAATTATAGACAGACAGACATGAAATAAAAAGCATTTTAAAATGTAAATGAAGTACCTTAACCTAATCACAGGTCAATCAGGACGGCTTCTCTTCAGTTTGTAATACTGGGTTTGTTTTCTTTATTTGGGATTATATCAGATTATTTCATATTGGCTTTGTGAACTTATTAGTATTTTATATACTGTATATCCAAAGAGCAAAACTTGAAGCAGTTCTATTGAAGTGAAGGGTTTTTATTAAACGTATTACAAACACAACAGAAACATGTATGGTTTCAGATACAAGTGGTGGTTTGGGTTTGTCAATATCGGTGATAACACAGTAAACGACACGTCAACACATACAAACCAAATAACGTCTGTCACATGCATACACAATAAATCATGGTTTCAAACTGATCCAAGATAACATATTCATGCAAATTACATTCATGACAACAATACTGGAGACAGGAACAACAAACTAATGAGAAGTTTAACAGTGGTCAATATTCAAAAGGCAATGGGGGAGAGACCCTGGGTTTCCTTTTGATAAAGTACTAAAGTGAAACTCACATGAATGCCCAACTTTTTCACCATCATTTGTAAACAAAAATCCATGGCATTTTCATGACCTAGCTACATAAGGTTGTTCTAAACTTGTTCAAGAGTAAAATAAAAAATATATATATAATACTGCATCATTTTTGTTAAACATAGTAATATATAAGGCTTGGTGCATATCTGAGCTGAACACTGTCATTAGTTCAATTACGTCTACTTCAGACCTCTATTATATGTAGCCTCATATATCCTGACTAATTCAGGCATTATACAAACTCCACCGTCCTTATCTGAAGGCCAAACTCCTAGAAAACGTTGGCCTGACATCGCCAGACCAATTCACAAATGAGTAGCAGTTTGGAACCACAGTTAAATTTAGATTTATTTCCGAGGGGCATCATCAATGAACACAGGAAAAATAGCTTTTAGACGCAATCTGATGGACCTACAACTAATCAGAACATGAAACATGTGACACATCAGAGGAAGCCATCTTTGTTGTTAAATGCCTCAACGGGACTCTCAGTAACTGGACGGAACATCCAGACAACCCCCAGTACATGTTGTACAGCAGACCTACCTCCTTCAGAGAAAGGAGCATTGTTTAAATTATTATGTATGTAAACCTATGGTATGAAAACAATAGCATAATTGTATTTGTCATTGATAAAGGAGTACATTTTTCTAATACAGATTAAAAATGTACCTCAGAATGAAGCATGAAATTCAGTAGCACAAACAGTTCAACAAACACCTACTGACTGGTTTGCATATTTATAGTTCTCTATGATAGGTTGTATTCAGTGCAAAAGGTTTAGTGCATTGAAATCCAAATCTTCAGTCAATCGCCTGCACGGTTTAGAAGATAAGGATCCTGTGGTATAAAGGGCTCGTGTTCAGACACACAATGCATACAGCATGAGGTAACGATAGGAAGGGCTGGAGTCAACGTCTCCTACTGATTGGCTAGCAGTGTACACCACTGATTGGCTGAGAGGGGTTGTTTGGTTTCATATTGCAGTCTCCCAGCAATAACTACGGCACTCCCAAGGTTCATGAACTGATTGGTTGTAAAGGTTGGGCGTCATTAACCAAACTCAAAGTACAACGTAAAGGAATGTTCACTTGAGATGCGTTTAAAATTGCACGGTCAAGCGCCTGGCCCCCCCCTGCCCAGAGTGGCCGTGACGCTTCCCCCGCGGGGAATCAATGGAGCGGGTAGCAAGCCGCCTCAAGCAAACGCAGCTCATCAGAAGTCTCATTACGTGGCCAGTTAGGTAGAAACTTAAACGCAACATAAATCAATGACGTGGAAACGATACAGAAGACAATGGATATCAACTTGCTCCTAATTTTCTTTAAAGCCTTCCATCGTCTCCTATTCCTCATCACTCCCAGCTCTTTCCCTCTTTGGCTTTCGTCTAATCCATCCGTTGTACGCTTCCCCCCCTTGCTTCTCTCTGCCCCCCCCCTCATCCACCTCCGGTCTGTCCCTGGTCCCCCTCTCTGTCCCTGGTCCCCCCCTCGCTGAGACACACCTATCAGATGACGCTAAAGCAGGAGTTCCATGCACTGTTCCAGTTCTCACCGGGTCATTGCAGACCATGCTCAACTATGTCTCAACCAATCAGGACCCTGTTTGTCTTCAGCATGCGCTCCAGGCTTAATGCCAGCATGTTGGATTCAGACCCCGACCCCTTAAGGTGGAGACAGCCAATATGTTGGACCTGTCCCGAAACAGCTTGACCCTCCAACACCCGTAGGAGCACCCCAACCCGGAGTAGGAACACCCCAAGCCGGAGTAGGAGCACCCCAAACCAGAGTAGGAGCACCCCAAACCAGAGTAGGAGCACCCCAAACCAGAGTAGGAGCACCCCAAACCAGAGTAGGAGCACCCCAAACCAGAGTAGGAGCACCCCAAACCAGAGTAGGAGCACCCCAAACCAGAGTAGGAGCACCCCAACCCAGAGTAGGAGCACCCCAACCCAGAGTAGGAGCACCCCAAACCAGAGTAGGAGCACCCCAAACCAGAGTAGGAGCACCCCAACCCAGAGTAGGAGCACCCCAACCCAGAGTAGGAGCACCCCAAACCGGCTTCACCCGGAGTAGGAGCACCCCAAACCCCCTACCTGCATCTCAACGACCCCCCAGCCCGGGGCCCCGTCCTCAGCCCAGGGCTCCAGTCACAGCTCAACAGCTGCTGGCCTCCTCCTCCAGTCTGACCACTGCCATGTGGGGAGCAGCATCATAGTAAGAGAGGATTCTGGAGGATCCCGTCTCAATTAAACCTCAGACCTTTAGTTAGGTTTGCTCTAGTTAAAGTGAGTGGCATCACTAGTATGGCGAGATCAAAAGAGCTCCACTGAGGCTTACAGAATGAAGTTGACCCAACAGTTGATAATAAAGTACAGTGCATCTACTAGACCAGGACTTCTGGAACAATTTGCTTTGGACAGTCATGGTTTTGGGCTGTTGCACTGCAGCAGGGCCTGGCCAGCTCACCATTATAAAATCAACCATGAGTGTTCTTCAATAACAATTGAGACCATCTGTCAGAAGATTGAAGCTGAAGCGGATATGGACCATGCAACATGACAATGACCCAAAACATTCCAGTAAATCCAACAAGGAATGGCTCAAAACAAAGAAGTTGGAGTTCTTGAATGGCCAAGTCAAAGCCCGGATCTTAATCCTATGGAGATGCTGTGGGTGATTTGAAACGAGCTGTGCATGCAAGACACCCCTCAAACATTACACAGCTGAAAGAATTCTGCATGGATGAGTGGGATAAACTTGCTCCCAACTGATGTCAGAGAACAGATGACCGTTAGAGGAAACATCTACTTGATGTTATTTCAGCCAAAGGGGGCAATACCAGCTTTTAGGGCATAGGGTGTCCTCAATTTTGCTTCAGCAGAAATTGGCATTTTTTTGTTAAATAAATGATAAAGTACAATATCATTTATTTTGGTTCCATTACATCACCTTTATCTATATTGTTTATAAGAAGATAAAACATTGATGTCCATATTTCTTGAAAAACTACACTTGACTGTACAGTGTATACGGAAAGTAGTCACAGCGCTTCACTTTTCTACATTTTGTTATGTTACAGCCAGGAATAAGGCTGGATTAAATGTATATATATTTTTTATTATATTATATAATTTATATTTATTGCCTCAATTTTACACATAATACCCCATAATGACAAGTTATAAAAAGATTTAGATTTTAGATTTTGTTTGAGATTTTTGCAAAGTTATTAAAAATATAAAACAAAGAAATGACTTGTACACAAGTATTCACAGCCTTTGCGATCAAGCTCAAAATTGAGCTCAAGTGCATTCTGTTTCCACTGATCATCCTTGAGATGCTTCTACATCTTAGTTAGAGTCCACCTGTGGTCAATTCAGATTTAGATTTGACATGCTTTGGAAAGATACACACCCGTCTATACAAGGTCCCACAGTTAACAGTAGTGATGGATTTCATAATTATTTTCCTTGATTCAGTTCGTGTCGGTCAGTTCACCAAGAAGAATAGTTTTTTTGTTTGTTCGTTCAGTCGCATTTCCGGTAGTGGTGAATCATGGAATGCACGGTTCTCAGATGAGTCAGTCAGACCCAGCTCCCCCCTTATTCTCAAACGATCGTGCAAACAGTCATCAATCAGCACATGACATTACAACTAAGTTCCTTTCAGCAGAGGAGCGCTTCATGTTCGGAATCAGGATGTTGTTGTCCAGGCCAGTCCCTCTTCACCACTCTGCTAACTTAAGACAGTGAACAGCGAGTCAGCGAGGGGGAGTCGAGTCTGGGAGAACGAACGATAGAGACGAACGAGAGAGAACTGAAACGTGGAACCAGGTCGGTTCGTTCTTGTTAAAGAGTCGTTCCTTCTAACTGATTCAGTCGCAAACGACCCATCACTAGTTAACAGTGCATGTCAGACCACAAATCAAGCATGAAGTCCAAGGAATTGTCTGTAGACCTCCGAGACAGGATTGTCTCGAGGCACAGATCTGGGGAAGGGTACAAAAAAATGCTGCTGCTTTAAAAGGTCCCAATGGGCACAGTGGCCTCCATCAACCGTAAATGGAAGACGTTTGGAACCACCAGGACTCTTCCTAGAGCCGTCCCTCTACACTGAGTGACCGGGGGAGAAGGGCTTTAGTTAGGGAGGTGGCCAATAACCAGAAGGTCACTCTGACAGAGCTCCAGGGTTCCTCTGTGGAGAGGAGAACCTTCCAGAAGGACGACCATCGCTGCAGCACCAATCAGGCCTGTATGGCAGAGTGGCCAGACGGAAGCCACTCCTTAGTAAAAGGCCCATGGCAGCCCGCCTGGAGGGCTAGCCCTTTGAGATCTTTGGATGAAAAGGGCACTATAAATAAAATGTATTAGTATTTTTTATTATTATTTGGAGTTTGCCAAAAGGCACCAGGAAGTCTCTCAGACCATGAGAAACAAAATTCTCTGGTCTGATGAGACAAAGATCGAACTCTTTGGCGTGAATGCCAAGCGTTATGTTTGGAGGAAGCCAGGCACTGCTCATCACCTGGCCAAGACCACCCCTACAGTGAAGCGTGCTGGTGGCAGCATCACGCTGTGGGGATGTTTTTCAGCAGCAGGAACTGGGAGACTGGCAGGATTGAGGGAAGGATGAACGCAGCAATGTACAGAGACATCCTGGAAGAAGAACACACTCCAGAGCGCTCTTGACCTCAGACTGGGCCGCGGTTCATCTTTCAACAGGACAACGACCCTAAGCACACAGCCAAGACATCGAAGGAGTGGCTCCAGGACAACTCTGTGAATGTCCTAGAGTGGCCCGGCCAGAGCCCAGACTTCAATCCCATTGAACATCTCTGGAGGGATCTGAAAATGTCTGCACCGACGCGCCCCCTCCAGCCTGATGGAGCTCCAGAGGTTCTGTAAAGAGGAACGGGCGAAACCGGCCAAAGACAGACGTGCCGAGCTTGTGTCTTCATATTCCAAAAGACTTGAGGCTGTAATTACTGCCAAAGCTGACACAACAAAGTATTGAGCAAAGGCTATGAATACTTTTGTACATATTATATTCTAGTTCTTTATTTCTTATAAATTTGCAAACATTTATAAAAATCTTTTTTCATGTTGTCATTATGGGGTACTGTGTGTAGAATTTTGAGGAAAAATAATGAATTGAATCCAGCTTTATTCCAGGCTGTAACATAACGAAATGTGGAAAAAGTGAAGCGCTGTGAATACATATACACTGTATGCAATGTATATGGAATCAGATTGTTGTCAATATAGTTATCAGTTTGGTTAAATTGTATTGACACAAATTTGACTATACACTTACACCCCAACTAACACTTTCTACATTTCGGTAGTGCCTGCAGGGATGCTGACCCGAGACCTGCTGCCCGGTCGCCCAAATCCATCTCATTCCAGAGAATAATATCATCCACCATAATCAATGTCCAAGCCTTAGCATCGGGATTCTCATGCCAGCCTGACCACATGTCAATCACCTCATTTCATGGCTTCTAAAAGGGTCTGCGTCTTGTTCAACAAACGAAAACATACATTTTAAAAAACCGCTAACATTCATTGAGAACTTAAGGACAGGTATTTGGTTTGGTATAGGTTTGTTGGATTTCCCTTCCTTTCCAGAGTTCGGAACAAGCCCAGTAGTGATGGCTACAAGGAATCATTTCAACCTCTCCACCCCACATTCAGGCCTCTTTGCAAGCACCAATATCCCTAATTCTCTGGAACACTATTCCCTTCACCATGCCACGTCAGATTACATCATCAATTTAATCAAATAAGCAGGCCAGAGAGCTTGGCTTTGAAAATCCAAAATCATGGACACTTTTATAATAAGGCCAGTTGACCGGTCCCAGTGGCCTCTGTTCCAGATCAAACGGGACAATGTTCTACTTCTCGTGAGGTTAACCTTTGCGTGTGGTGGTAGCCCATACATCTTCAACTTGGTACCAGAGGCGTTGGGTGGATCCTGCTTAATAACATCAGGGGGACGGCCTCTTGTTCTGGGGCTCTTGCTCCATCATGGCGTCTCGTATTGACACACACACTTTTGTCTGTGCAGGTGCAAGGTTAAGTTTCTCAAGCTCAGGCCCAAGGCTTATCCTCATCTCAACTTCTGATCACCCTCCACGTCAGTCCCATGTCCACGGCGTGGTTGTTCCTCATCAGGTGTGGGCGCCGCTACGTCATCAGCACACCTCCAACCAACGGGCCGCTCTCTGGGCCCATGAACAATCATTTGATGGCATCTCAACGCTAAAGGTGTTGTTGTCAGTACATATATGGGTTCATTTGTACACTCTCTCCTGGTTGAAATACCTTCACTACCTCCTACCACCTCCATCCTTGGTCCCAGGACCAGGACCAGGACCAGGTCTGGGACAGCTGTAGCCCTGGTCCTCGTGATAAAGACAATGTTTCAATCCCAGCCTTCAATGTGGATGGAATTAAAGGACGGAACATTGTGGATCAGCTTGACCTGATCCCTGGATGGTGTGCATGATCAGACACCGTGCCCGGGCCACCTGGGGTCAGGCAGGGGGGGAACCCTGGGGTCAGGGGGTGAACCCTGGGGTCAGGGGGGGAACCCTGGGGTCAGGGGGTGAACCCTGGGGTCAGGGGGGGGTGAACCCTGGGGTAAGGGAGTGACCCTGGGTCAGGACCCTGGGGTCAGGGGGTGACCCCTGGGGTCAGGACCCTGGGTCAGGGGTCACCCCCTGACCCCAGGGGGTGACCCCTGGGGTCAGGGGGTGACCCCTGGGTCAGGACCCTGGGTCAGGGGGTGACCCCTGGGTCAGGACCCTGGGTCAGGGGGTGACCCCTGGGTCAGGGGGTGACCCCTGGGGTCAGGACCCTGGGTCAGGGGGTGACCCCTGGGTCAGGACCCTGGGGTCAGAGGGTGACCCCTGGGTCAGGACCCTGGGCCAGCCGGCACGTTGGGATGGCGATGGCGTCTTGGTGGGTTTCATTCAGGGAGTCCTGGGCTTCAGTGCAATAGTCTTCGGGCCTGTTCCCGTGGAAACGCTTTGGCACTACGGGCAGTGCTGGTTGAGGGGGGCGGGATCAGGAGGACGGGATCAGGGGACGGGATCGGGGGGCGGGATCAGGGGACGGGATCAGGGGGCGGGATCGTTGGATTGTAGCCTCGTATTCCTACTGTGGGTTCTTCTCCTTGCTGAACTCCTTCTGGCTTGTTCCTTTGTCATAGTCAGAGTAAGGATTCACCCGTCGGTGTGCACACATTCTCCCCTGAGCCACTAGAGGGCAGAATATCCAGATGTGGGGGAAGCGGGAAAGCATGTTTTATTAATCTGACTTCCATCCAATAATCTGCTGCTGTAGATTGACCAAACAATGTGAT
Source organism: Micromesistius poutassou (assembly GCF_964030765.1). Classification (NCBI taxonomy): domain Eukaryota; kingdom Metazoa; phylum Chordata; class Actinopteri; order Gadiformes; family Gadidae; genus Micromesistius; species Micromesistius poutassou. Next base: position 20,366,449 of record NC_140277.1, read on the forward strand.
AACCAAAAGCCCTTTCAAACACAGGTAGAGGACTCCGACTGTCAAAAGGCACGCGCACACACACACACACACACACACACACACACACACACACACACACACACACACACACACACACACACACACACACACACACACACACACACACACACACACACACACACGTTTACCTGCGTGTGTGCAGCAGGTCCAGCACACACTGGTCTTTGTGGTAGCGGACAAACTGGGTGCAGGTGAGGCGGACTTCTTCTTGTTCCAGTGAGGGACTCTGGTCCTCGTTCTCATCGCCTCGCCACAGGCCTCGCAATCTAACACACACACACACACACACACACACACACACACACACACACACACACACACACACACACACACACACACACACACACACACACACACACACACACACACCAGTGGGCTAACATGGGGTCTGTGGGGGGGGTAACATGGGGTCTGTGGGTGGGGGGGGGTAACATGGGGTCTGTGGGGGGGGTAACATGGGGTCTGTGGGGGGGGTAACATGGGGTCTGTGGGGGGGGTAACATGGGGTCTGTGGGGGGGGTAACATGGGGTCTGTGGGGGGGGTAACAGGGGGTCTGTGGGGGGGTAACATGGGGTCTGTGGGGGGGGTAACATGGGGTCTGTGGGGGGGGTAACATGGGGTCTGTGGGGGGGGTAACATGGGGTCTGTGGGGGGGGTAACATGGGGTCTGTGGGGGGGGTAACAGGGGGTCTGTGGGGGGGGTAACAGGGTCTGTGGGGGGGGTAACAGGGGGTCTGTGGGGGGGGTAACAGGGTCTGTGGGGGGGGTAACAGGGTCTGTAGGGGGGGTAACAGGGGGTCTGTGGGGGGGGTAACATGGGGTCTGTGGGGGGGGTAACAGGGGGTCTGTGGGGGGGGTAACAGGGTCTGTGGGGGGGGTAACAGGGGGTCTGTGGGGGGGGTAACAGGGTCTGTGGGGGGGGTAACAGGGTCTGTAGGGGGGGGGGTAACAGGGTCTGTGGGGGGGGTAACAGGGGGTCTGTGGGGGGGGTAACAGGGGGTCTGTGGGGGGGGTAACAGGGGGTCTGTGGGGGGGGTAACAGGGGGTCTGTGGGGGGGGTAACAGGGTCTGTGGGGGGGGTAACAGGGTCTGTAGGGGGGGTAACATGGGGTCTGTGGGGGGGGTAACAGGGGGTCTGTGGGGGGGGTAACAGGGTCTGTGGGGGGGGTAACAGGGTCTGTGGGGGGGGTAACAGGGGGTCTGTGGGGGGGGTAACAGGGTCTGTGGGGGGGGTAACAGGGTCTGTAGGGGGGGTAACAGGGGGTCTGTGGGGGGGGTAACATGGGGTCTGTGGGGGGGGTAACAGGGGGTCTGTGGGGGGGGTAACAGGGTCTGTGGGGGGGGTAACAGGGGGTCTGTGGGGGGGGTAACAGGGTCTGTGGGGGGGGTAACAGGGTCTGTAGGGGGGGGGTAACAGGGTCTGTGGGGGGGGTAACAGGGGGTCTGTGGGGGGGGTAACAGGGGGTCTGTGGGGGGGGTAACAGGGGGTCTGTGGGGGGGGTAACAGGGGGTCTGTGGGGGGGGTAACAGGGGGTCTGTGGGGGGGGTAACAGGGGGTCTGTGGGGGGGGTAACAGGGGGTCTGTGGGGGGGGTAACAGGGGGTCTGTGGGGGGGTAACAGGGTCTGTGGGGGGGGTAACAGGGGGTCTGTGGGGGGGTAACAGGGTCTGTGGGGGGGGTAACAGGGTCTGTAGGGGGGGTAACAGGGTCTGTGGGGGGGTAACAGGGTCTGTGGGGGGGTAACATGGGGTCTGTGGGGGGGTAACATGGGGTCTGTGGGGGGGTAACATGGGGTCTGTGGGGGGGTAACATGGGGTCTGTGGGGGGGTAACATGGGGTCTGTGGGGGGGGTAACAGGGGGTCTGTGGGGGTCTCTGCTCACCTCTTCCTGAAGGGGAGGATAATGAGTTGTTTATCCAGGCCGAAGATCCCAAACGATATGAAACCCTGAGCACACACACACACACACACACACACACACACACACACACACACACACACACACACACACACACACACACACACACACACACACACACACACACACACACACACACACAGTTTTTCCAGGGTCCATGATGAATTCCACCTAATTAATCTGTACATACATACTTGTGCATACCTGTCCATAATTTGCAACGGCACAAAAGAACTGAAGTTCAAGGTAGAGTCTCCCTGGATCTTTGTTGAAAAGCCACCAAAGACAACTGGAGAGATTCTAAAGACAGACAGAGACAACAAGAATGAGAAACGGATAGACCCAGAAACCCAAAGAGACCAGAACATAGTGATATACTGTTTAACAGGGAGCCCACAGCCCTACCGCTAACCACAGCCCTACCGCTAACCACAGCCCTACCGCTAACCACAGCCCTACCGCTAACCACAGCCTTACCGCTAACCACAGCCCTACCGCTAACCACAGCCTTACCGCTAACCACAGCCTTACCGCTAACCACAGCCCTACCGCTAACCACAGCCCTACCGCTAACCACAGCCCTACCGCTAACCACAGCCCTACCGCTAACAGGCTGACCATGTAGAGAGAACCAGAGCCCACAGCCCTACCGCTAACCACAGCCCTACCGCTAACAGGCTGACCATGTAGAGAGAACCAGAGCCCACAGCCCTACCGCTAACCACAGCCCTACCGCTAACAGGCTGACCATGTACAGAGAACCAGAGCCCACAGCCCTACCGCTAACCACAGCCCTACCGCTAACAGGCTGACCATGTAGAGAACCAGAGCCCACAGCCCTACCGCTAACCACAGCCCTACCGCTAACAGGCTGACCATGTAGAGAACCAGAGCCCACAGCCCTACCGCTAACCACAGCCCTACCGCTAACAGGCTGACCATGTACAGAGAACCAGAGCCCATTAGCCCTACCGCTAACAGGCTGACCATGTAGAGAACCAGAGCCCACAGCCCTACCGCTAACAGGCTGACCATGTAGAGAACCAGAGCCCACAGCCCTACCGCTAACCACAGCCCTACCGCTAACCACAGCCCTACCGCTAACCACAGCCCTACCGCTAACCACAGCCCTACCGCTAACCACAGCCCTACTACTAACCACAGCCCTACCGCTAACCACAGCCCTACCGCTAACCACAGCCCTACCGCTAACAGGCTGACCATGTACAGAGAACCAGAGCCCACAGCCCTACCGCTAACCACAGCCCTACCGCTAACAGGCTGACCATGTACAGAGAACCAGAGCCCACAGCCCTACCGCTAACCACAGCCCTACCGCTAACAGGCTGACCATGTACAGAGAACCAGAGCCCACAGCCCTACCGCTAACAGGCTGACCATGTAGAGAACCAGAGCCCACAGCCCTACCGCTAACCACAGCCCTACCGCTAACCACAGCCCTACCGCTAACCACAGCCCTACCGCTAACCACAGCCCTACCGCTAACCACAGCCCTACCGCTAACCACAGCCCTACTACTAACCACAGCCCTACCGCTAACCACAGCCCTACTACTAACCACAGCCCTACCGCTAACCACAGCTCTACCGCTAACCACAGCCCTACCGCTAACAGGCTGACGATGAGCAGCAGACACAGCAGCACGTGTCTGACGGTCTGCCGCTCGTCGGGGGTCTGGAGGCCGGGCGGGGGCAGGTCCAGGGGCTGCTCCGGGGCCGCGGGCTGGCCCCCACACAGCGCCCCCGCGTGGTCTGGAAGAGGACGACACAAACAACGGTACACGTTCATCAAGAGGCAGGGATGAAGGTAGCAGTGCAGAGGCCTGACTGTTGAGGAACAGTGAGTGTGTGTAGTGAGACTGACTGTATGTTTACGTGTGCGCATGCGTGCGTTTGAGTTGGTGTATGTGTTTATGTACATGTGTGCGAGTTTGAGTGTAAATGTGATGTGCGTTTGTGTGTGTGTTTATGTATGCTTGTGTGAGTGTGTTACCAGAATGAAGTGTGTGTTCCATCTGCGTGCTGGCGATCATATCAGGCAGAGACTGGACAGGAGAACAGATGTGGCCATCTACAAAAAGAAGCATGAATAACAACATCTGCATGGAAATGTAAACATAAGACCCCAGACATATGAACTATTGCCAAACGTCAGCTGTCTCACCTGAACCCAACACCTGCTCCACATGCTGCTGGTCATCCAGACCACCAGGGGGCCCCAGGGGGCCAGCGAGGCCCGTCACAGCGGCTCTGTCCAGGGCCTGGTAGGTCCTCTCCGCCCTGCCCGCCTGGCTGAGGCCCAGGAGGGACACGCTCCCCAGCGTCAGGCTCACAGCCAGCACCGCGGCCGTGGCTATGATCTGAAACACAAGGGACGTTCTGCCTCACCTCCATAGTTACTGTCAACAGCAGGGGACCCTGATTCGTCCGCTGATCCACCAATCATTTATCATCATCTTTTTTCAAAAACTATGTCAAAGCTCTTTCTGCGTGGTTTAAACGCTGGAATACAATAATAACACTAGAATACAATAATAACGCTAGAATACAATAATACTTTGGGTTATCAGGGTTTCCAACCTCTGTCTACAGCTAGGCGCCTCGGCTGAATGACCGCCACCACTAAAAACTAATTCAATCACATGTTGACGACCAATGTGCTCACCAGTTCATTTACTATAATATAGGCCATTATAATAGACCTAAAATAATACATATATGAAATCAAACAGCTGCCGGTCTCTGTGGAGACAAAGAGCTCTCGTCTCTCAGATAAAGTATTCTGTATTCATTGAACTTAGCGGTTTTTCCTTCTAGGGGCCAAGCAGTGGTGGCATCATGTAGCGTGACATACCCGCCCTATAATATAATAATCCTCCTAATGCCATGTTCCGTTGGCAACATGCACAATTTATGGCAACAAGCCAATTTGACTATTGCATTTACATTTACATTTAGGGCATTTAGCAGACGCTTTTATCCAAAGCGACTTACAATAAGTACATTTGTCATAAGAAGTGAAACAGTGCAAGTACTAACAATCGCCAGGCCAACCCATTCCGTTGCGTTCATCAAGTGCCAGGACGTACAACAGACAATAGTACAACAGACAAATAAGGGACTGAATGGCTGTAGAGTCCAGGTGAACTCTGAACAGGTGGGTTTTGAGTCGTTTGCAGAAGCTGGTGAGCGACTCTGCGGTCCTGACATCAGCAGGGAGCTCGTTCCACCACTGTGGTCCCAGAGAAGAGGGTTAGCCCTAGGGTTAACCCTAACCCTAACCCTTAGGTTGTGATTTAGCTGATGGACCTTTGGTTGCTCTTAGTGATGGCGGTACCAGACGTCCAGCTGAGGTAGTTGAGCGGAGGGATGGAGCTGGGGTGTGTGGTTTGACCAAGGCTTGGAGGTAGGCAGGGGCAGTTCCATCGACCGCCTTGTATGCCAGTAGTACCATCATCTTGAATCTGATGCGGGCTACTACAGGGAGCCAGTGGAGGTGGGGGAAGAGGGGAGTCATGTGGGAGAATTGAGGTAGGTTGAACACGAGGCGCGCTGCCGCGTTCTGGATACGCTGCAAAGGTTTAATAGCAGAGACCGGGAGTCCAGCTAGGAGCGAGTTGCAGTAGTCCAGGTGGGAGATGACCAGCGCTTGGACTAGAAGCTGAGCTGCTTCCCTTGTGAGGAAGGGCCGTATCCTGCGGATGTTGTAAAGTGCAAATCTGCAGGATTGCGGCGGTGCAACATAGCTGGTTGTCTAGTACCACACCGAGGTCTCTGGCAGTTGGAGACGGAGATACAGTGATGTTCTCGACAGTGACCAGTAGTGACTACTGCTAAAGATTCACTCAGTAAATAATGTAATGAAATGTAATATATTGAGTTACAATATAATATTGTGTTCATTTTCAACAAGGACAAAGGACTTTGTAGTAGAAAGATATTATAAGACATTCTGTAACAACTTGTTCTTAGCAACATAGCTGAGAGAATAGCAAAGCATTTTGTGAAATGTGGAGGAGGACAAAGAATACACCTGAATAGAAAGTGATAAATAGCATAAACAGAGTCATATAGGACAGAAGAAGAAGAGGGATAGCACTGGGACAGCGTCTAACCTGAGCGTGGCCGTAGTAGAAGGCTGAGTCAATGCTATCATCCACCCTCTCTCCCATCAACAACAGAGCTCCTACTATCAAGAAGGGAACTCTGAGGAACACACACACACACACACACACACACACACACACACACACACACACACACACACACACACACACACACACACACACACACACACACACACACACACACACACACACACACACACACACACACACACACACACACACACACACAATGCCAAATGGCTAAGACCACTGCTAATCTAGCTTGCAATCAGTGTATTGAAGAGGAGTGTGTGTTGAAGAGGTGTGAGGTGGCTTACCCCCAGCCCAGAGCCATGAAGATTGCTGGTCGAAGTCTTAGCAGGTCATCTCCGCTAGTAAGTGCCAGGCAGAGAGATATCAAACCTAGGCCAAAGAAAACATAAAACCTCACCTCATTTTACATAATAAAGTTGACACTGCTTCAGAGGTAACAGTAGCAGTAGCAGTAGTGGTATCAATAATAGTGTTGGTACAGTAGCAGTAGTGGTATCAATAATAGTGTTGGTACAGTAGTGGTATCAATAATAGTGTTGGTACAGTAGCAGTAGTGGTATCAATAATAGTGTTGGTACAGTAGCAGTAGTGGTATCAATAATAGTGTTGGTACAGTAGCAGTAGTGGTATCAATAATAGTGTTGGTACAGTAGCAGTAGTGGTATCAATAATAGTGTTGGTACAGTAGTGGTATCAATAATAGTGTTGGTACAGTAGCAGTAGTGGTATCAATAATAGTGTTGGTACAGTAGCAGTAGTGGTATCAATAATAGTGTTGGTACAGTAGCAGTAGTGGTATCAATAATGGTGTTGGTACAGTAGCAGTAGTGGTATCAATAATAGTGTTGGTACAGTAGTGGTATCAATAATAGAGTTGGTACAGTAGCAGTAGTGGTATCAATAATAGTGTTGGTACAGTAGTGGTATCAATAATAGTGTTGGTACAGTAGCAGTAGTGGTATCAATAATAGTGTTGGTACAGTAGCAGTAGTGGTATCAATAATAGTGTTGGTACAGTAGTGGTAGTGGTATCAATAATAGTGTTGGTACAGTAGCAGTAGTGGTATCAATAATAGTGTTGGTACAGTAGCAGTAGTGGTATCAATAATAGTGTTGGTACAGTAGCAGTAGTGGTATCAATAATAGTGTTGGTACAGTAGCAGTAGTGGTATCAATAATAGTGTTGGTACAGTAGTAGTAGCAATAATAGTGTTGGTACAGTAGCAGTAGTGGTATCAATAATAGTGTTGGTACAGTAGCAGGAGTGGTATCAATAATAGTGTTGGTACAGTAGCAGTAGTGGTATCAATAATAGTGTTGGTACAGTAGCAGTAGTGGTATCAATAATAGAGTTGGTACAGTAGTGGTATCAATAATAGTGTTGGTACAGTAGCAGTAGTGGTATCAATAATAGAGTTGGTACAGTAGTGGTATCAATAATAGAGTTGGTACAGTAGAAGTAGTGGTATCAATAATAGAGTTGGTACAGTAGTGGTATCAATAATAGTGTTGGTACAGTAGCAGTAGTGGTATCAATAATAGTGTTGGTACAGTAGCAGTAGTGGTATCAATAATAGTGTTGGTACAGTAGCAGTAGTGGTATCAATAATAGAGTTGGTACAGTAGCAGTAGTGGTATCAATAATAGTGTTGGTACAGTAGCAGTAGTGGTATCAATAATAGTGTTGGTACAGTAGCAGTAGTGGTATCAATAATAGTGTTGGTACAGTAGCAGTAGTGGTATCAATAATAGAGTTGGTACAGTAGCAGTAGTGGTATCAATAATAGTGTTGGTACAGTAGCAGTAGTGGTATCAATAATAGTGTTGGTACAGTAGTGGTATCAATAATAGAGTTGGTACAGTAGCAGTAGTGGTATCAATAATAGTGTTGGTACAGTAGCAGTAGTGGTATCAATAATAGAGTTGGTACAGTAGCAGTAGTGGTATCAATAATAGTGTTGGTACAGTAGCAGTAGTGGTATCAATAATAGTGTTGGTACAGTAGCAGTAGTGGTATCAATAATAGTGTTGGTACAGTAGCAGTAGTGGTATCAATAATAGTGTTGGTACAGTAGCAGTAGTGGTATCAATAATAGTGTTGGTACAGTAGTGGTATCAATAATAGTGTTGGTACAGTAGCAGTAGTGGTATCAATAATAGTGTTGGTACAGTAGCAGTAGTGGTATCAATAATAGTGTTGGTACAGTAGTGGTATCAATAATAGTGTTGGTACAGTAGAAGTAGTGGTATCAATAATAGTGTTGGTACAGTAGAAGTAGTGGTATCAATAATAGTGTTGGTACAGTAGCAGTAGTGGTATCAATAATAGTGTTGGTACAGTAGCAGTAGTGGTATCAATAATAGTGTTGGTACAGTAGCAGTAGTGGTATCAATAATAGTGTTGGTACAGTAGTGGTATCAATAATAGTGTTGGTACAGTAGCAGTAGTGGTATCAATAATAGTGTTGGTACAGTAGTGGTATCAATAATAGTGTTGGTACAGTAGTGGTATCAATAATAGTGTTGGTACAGTAGCAGTAGTGGTATCAATAATAGTGTTGGTACAGTAGCAGTAGTGGCATCAATAATAGTGTTGGTACAGTAGCAGTAGTGGTAGCAAACTTAACGCTAAGAATAATATTCCAGCCACATAACTGACTCAGTGTTAAAATGTATAAAGCAACCAGACTAAGATGAGTTTGTGGTGCATGTCACCGACTGACCAGCCCAGATGTAGGTGCTGTACAGAGATCCGTACAGCAGGACGAAGGTCAGGACTTTGCCCAGCAGAATGTCTTCCTGTTGCACCACAAAGTTCCACAGGATCATACTGAAACACACGAGGAACTGAGCAGAAACAACCTTTCTTTTAGGATTTGATCTTGCTACATTTGTTATTTTCACTTTCAACACAGTCATTAATGGAGGGGAAGACGTGGCAGAATGAAGTGAAGCCCAGATCAGTGTTGACATAAGAGACTGACCTGAGCCAGGAAGAGGTTTAACGTGAAGAGATGAGGGAGCCTGGTGAACTTCTTACTCAGCAGAGTGACTGTGATGGTCCACACCTGGAACACACACACACACACACACACACACACACACACACACACACACACACACACACACACACACACACACACACACACACACACACACACACACACACACACACACACACACACACACACGACTTTTCGGCAAATTTCCAAGACTATTTATTCCTGAAATGACACATGTATGTACCTCGGAGGCTTTATGTGGTTTGATACAAAATAAATGTACACATACACAAACAGGATCTCTATGAGGGACAGGGCAGGGTAAAATATACCACAGTGTGCTGAAAAACACAGCAGCTGTCAATTAACACAACTGATTGGTTGGGAAGTAGAGCCATAATGAATACACTAAGAACATCAAGAGATCAGTCACTAATCGTGTTTTAACCCCTGAAGAAGGGGAGGAGTGCTGACAAGAACGATCATCAGCAGGTTGTTTTAACAATGAAACCACTGAGAAAATAAGAGACAACCGCCCCTGTTTACCCCATCCCCCAAACACACCAACAAACCAACAACAACTCCTACACGCAGTTCATTTTTGTATTTCAAGCTTCTCAATGTTTAACAGAGCAGCTCTTTTTTCCTTTGCTGTCCGGCAGAAACGGTTTGATTTTGAATTGACTGCTTGTTTTTTCTGCCTTCTCTGACAATTCATCAGCAGACTTTGAGACTCTGGAAGCTTTTGGTCTAATTCTTGGACTTGATTCGGAGGACTCACCTGCCTCAGCCATTTTTCATATCCAAGTCGACTGATCTTCATGGTCGATTACGTTGACTAATCGAGGCAGCACTACAACTTTTACAGTTTTTTTTCAAAACAGACGAACCCTGACACCCACACACCCACACACACCTACTTGCTGGGGCCTTGCTGGGTTCATCTACATTTTGACATGACGTAGAAGTATGAATCAAGGAAGCTCTGCAAAGATCTACCTTGTGTCTCAGAGGCCAAAAGTGGATCCCCACTCACGCAGAACTGGGTATTGAGCTTAATACGACCTTATTCGGAGGGGTCATCGTAGGACAAAACACAGGGGTCGCTCATAACACTAATTATGGGTCTGCTACTTTTATGCAGCAGGGTGTCACAATGTCACCTCAGGGAAAAGGGTCTGGATAAGGACATTGCAGCCATTCCATTTCCATATCAACTGGAAGGGCCTCTGACATGGATACCCCCTGACACAGTGTCAGACTAAAGCCATAGACGTCCTACCAGGGCTATGAGGCACACGATGCTGATGTTGAAGCTGACATTCTGCAGCTCCGTCACCAGCAGGACGGGGTCCATCAGGGGGATCGTTAGTAACCATGCCGACACATACATGATTGGCGCCGACAGAAACGTACTGATGACCATCCCTGATGTCACCTACAGAAGAAAAGGCAGAGAGAGAAGAAAGAGGGTTTGGATAAAGCAGGACACGCAAACTTGTCACACTGCACCTACTTTCCACTTGCTCCTCTTCATTTCCATTACCCCGTTTGTTTTTTAAATTCTTTTGATAGGGGTTTATCTGTGTAAACTCAAACGCTGCCCATTCCCCAGATGGTATTGCTTGTTCCGGGGATGGGGGTTGGGGAGGGGGTTCGGCGACGTTGCCGCTGCCGCTCATGGGCGTGGAGTCCGATCCTTGAGACGCACACTCGTCCACAGATGGAGCAAGGGTGGATGCCAGGGTGGTACCAGCCGCCCGCTGGTGTCTCTGGATGCGCCTCTCGGATCGTCCGTCTTGGTTGCTTTGGTGTATTTGAGAATCTGCAGTGGCACAAGTTGGATATGGAAGGCCTCTAGGTTGGTGATGTGCTGGCGGCATGGGGTCCATGACCCCATAAAGCAGAGTGGAGAGACGTACCGCGTTGTGAACAGCCACCTTGGTTCTGACTGACTCACGGTTTACAAAAACCCTGCTGCGTAGGCGTCCACCTGATGGGGAGGCTTTATTGAACCGGGTTTGTATTTCTGTGTCAAGGGAGCAGCATGAGGACAAAGTGGAGCCAAGGTAGGTGATTAAGTGATCCACTGTTTTAGGTGGAACACAGTGTATGTGAAAACTGGGGGGTATAGCGTCTCTGGGGGTGAATGGAGGAGTGGGCTGGCCTGGACGCTGGGATTCTGCTTGATGATTGGAGGGTCTGCGCAAGACTGAGTTGCCGTTTGATTGACAGCGATTTTGAACTTTAAAACGTTGCCGGAGCTTCATTCCTCAGTCCCATCGCAGATTTTGCAAGCAAGTCGAAAGACAAACTGCAACCTATTTCTTGATATTTGCTTGGTGAAATTGCTAGACAATTTTCATCGTACATTTATACACACAATTCCTTGTTTCAGTTTAACAGAATTCCCACATTTCCTTGTTCGAGTTTAATATCATTTTGATAGTTGGCCATCACTTTGATTCAGGGAGCCTGAGGTCTGAAGTCCTGTATTCAGATCAGGACTTGCAGGGTGACAGGGGAAAGCTGTGTGATTTCTTGGTGTTCCTTAAAGACATGGAGTTGGACAGTGCAATGCCTCAAATTGTTCTCATTAGTGGCAATAATTGGAGCTACATCTGCAGGTGTAGAAAGGAGCTTCTCCTGTTTAAAACGGCTCAAGTCCTACACCCGTAACACAATGGGCCATGGCCGTTTAAGCAGCCTAGCTCTGCTGGCCATTGAGAGGACACTGGTCAAGTCACTGGAAAAGACGGCTAGTTGGTATGACAGGGTCACAGAGCATTTGCTTGAAAAGGAACAGAGAGCAGAATTGACATATAAATAAAATCAACAATTTATATAATGTAGGCCAAAAATGGGCTTCCCCTCTTTGAAAGACCAGCAGCCGCCACTGCTTGAGTGGTACCCCAAGTTTGGAGAGGTGTTTCCAGAGCAACTCACGATGAAGAAACAATGTCTGTCGTGGATCTGGTCTTCCGGAAACCACACAGTGTTTCCGGAAGCACAGCTTCGAGATGTGCTCAACCAATCTGCTGAGCATGATCTTGGCCAGGACTTTCCCTGCGATGGAGAGGAGAGATATTCCGCGGCTGTTGCCACATACTGCTCCGTCTCCTTTCTGTTTGTAAATGATCGCGATGGTAGCATCCTTCCAGTCCTGTGGGAGGGACCCAGATGTTCCCAGATGTTCTGGATCAGGAGGTGCAGGCGATGTGAGGATGTATCCTCCGTGTTCGAAAACTTCTGCAGGGATTCCATCGGGTCCAGCTCTTTTATTGTTCTGCAATGGCTTTATGGATTTCTGAGTAAATTGGTGGGGTGTCCAGGTGCGTGGTTGGTGGCAGGGGTGGGAGATTATCCAGAATATGTGGGTCAATAGGGTTGGTGTGGTTGAGGAGACTCTCAAAATGATTTGCCCAATGGGCAAGAATCTGGTGGTCCTTGAAGAGCGTGGACCCATCAGCTGATCGGACCGGGGCGTACATTGCTTTTATGGCATCGTAAAAGCCTTGAGTGTTATTGCAATCTGCTCTGGATCTCTTGGGCCTTTTGCCCCCACCAGGTGTGCTCCTCAGTCCGGAGGCTCGCTGGGCTGCTGTTCTTGCAGTAGTGAAGGTGGTTTTAAGGGTGGGAGGTCCAGCTCTCACTGAGACCGGACTAGTGGGGGTGCTGCCAGGTGGTCTTAAGCCTGTTCTTCATCTGGACCATGGTGCTGGTAATGGCCAGCTGGTGCTCTGCACATGGTCTTAAGCCTGTTCTTCATCTGGACCATGGTGCTGGTAATGGCCAGCTGGTGCTCTGCACAGAGGGGGAGGAGTCTGTCTGTCTGTCCCGACTCCATGCTGGCCAATGACGTTACTCCATACCAGCTGCTCCGTGCCCACTCTAGCATTGAAATCTCCCATGAGTACCAGCCTGTCCGTAGCCAGGGTACCAGCCTGTCCGTAGCCAGGGTACCAGCCTGTCTGTAGCCAGGGTACCAGCCTGTCTGTAGCCAGGGTACCAGCCTGTCTGTAGCCAGGGTACCAGCCTGTCTGTAGCCAGGGTACCAGCCTGTCCGTAGCCAGGGTACCAGCCTGTCCGTAGCCAGGGAACCAGCCTGTCCGTAGCCAGGGTACCAGCCTGTCTGTAGCCAGGGAACCAGCCTGTCCGTAGCCAGGGTACCAGCCTGTCCGTAGCCAGGGAACCAGCCTGTCCGTAGCCAGGGAACCAGCCTGTCCGTAGCCAGGGAACCAGCCTGTCTGTAGCCAGGGAACCAGCCTGTCTGTAGCCAGGGTACCAGCCTGTCTGTAGCCAGGGTACCAGCCTGTCTGTAGCCAGGGTACCAGCCTGTCTGTAGCCAGGGTACCAGCCTGTCTGTAGCCAGGGTACCAGCCTGTCCGTAGCCAGGGTACCAGCCTGTCCGTAGCCAGGGAACCAGCCTGTCCGTAGCCAGGGTACCAGCCTGTCTGTAGCCAGGGTACCAGCCTGTCCGTAGCCAGGGTACCAGCCTGTCTGTAGCCAGGGTACCAGCCTGTCTGTAGCCAGGGTACCAGCCTGTCTGTAGCCAGGGTACCAGCCTGTAGCCAGGGTACCAGCCTGTCTGTAGCCAGGGTACCAGCCTGTAGCCAGGGTACCAGCCTGTCTGTAGCCAGGGTACCAGCCTGTCCGTAGCCAGGGTACCAGCCTGTCTGTAGCCAGGGTACCAGCCTGTAGCCAGGGTACCAGCCTGTCCGTAGCCAGGGTACCAGCCTGTCCGTAGCCAGGGAACCAGCCTGTCCGTAGCCAGGGTACCAGCCTGTCTGTAGCCAGGGAACCAGCCTGTCTGTAGCCAGGGTACCAGCCTGTCCGTAGCCAGGGTACCAGCCTGTCTGTAGCCAGGGTACCAGCCTGTAGCCAGGGGACCAGCCTGTCTGTAGCCAGGGTACCAGCCTGTAGCCAGGGGACCAGCCTGTCTGTAGCCAGGGTACCAGCCTGTCCGTAGCCAGGGTACCAGCCTGTCCGTAGCCAGGGTACCAGCCTGTAGCCAGGGTACCAGCCTGTAGCCAGGGTACCAGCCTGTAGCCAGGGTACCAGCCTGTCTGTAGCCAGGGTTTTCTTTGATGTTATCATCGGCATCAAGAGTTGGTGAATATGCACTGATGAGGGTGGCAAAGCGTTCCTTTGCCAGGGGAATGTGTCATCAGTCTTTCATTGATGCCGATGGGGGATTCCGGAATGCGCTGCAGCAGTCCTCTCCATGCAGTCTGGTCTCGCTGAGAGCTGCTATGTCCATGTTATATCTTGCGAGCTCCAGGGCCACCAGTGCTGTCCTGTGGTGGGGCCTGTATTTCTGTGTCAAGGGAGCAGCATGAGGACAAAGTGGAGCCAAGGTAGGTGATTAAGTGATCCACTGTTTTAGGTGGAACACAGTGTATGTGAAAACTGGGGGGTAGATACTCCCAGCCACATCCTGTACCCACCACCATTCCACAACGCCGGGGACTTTGGGGGGGAAGAGCAAGAAGCTTGCGCATTGTTGAGCTGATTAAGGTGAGGTTGTGGGTGCACAGACCTCCCTCCCACAGCTCCTACCAGATGGACCTCCAGTGCGTGAGGGAGCCCATGACCACCTTCGTCTGGCAGGAGTGGCAGGGGGCTGAGGGTTGAGGGTATGGTTGAGGGTATGGTTCTCTCCACATCTGTTCAACTGTCACTGACCTTTAGCCTCCTAAGGCGCAAAGTTGGTGTTGCAAAGGTTTGTGACGTGAAGTATATATCCTAAGCAATTAAGGTAAAGAAGCAGTAGTAGTAACAGTAAAGTAATGATACTATCTCCCCTCGTGAACCGGATTATGGACCTACATATGGATTGGATTAACATGGGGGGGAGCACGCTGCCCAGGACTACTGCCCAGTGAGACGGTCAGTGGTGGAGCGAACTCACCACCTCCAGCTCCACGTTGAACTGGGAGGCGTAGAGCTGAGTGGTGGAGGCTACTCACCACCTCCAGCTCCACGTTGAACTGGGAGGCGTAGAGCTGAGTGGTGGAGGCTACTCACCACCTCCAGCTCCACGTTGAACTGGGAGGCGTAGAGGGCGACGCTGGGCGCCGTGGGGAACACCCCGTACAGGAAGGCAAAGTTGGACAAGCTGCTGTGGTTGGTCCTGCTGCTGTTGGCCCCGCCCACGTCCAGCAGCTCCACCATCTCCTTACAGATCAGGGGCATGAGCAGCCTGGAGCGGAGAGGACACAGGAGGTCACCCCCCGGTGACATGGGGAAGCACTTCAAATGGTTGCTTTTTCCATCCCTGACATCCCCAATAAGATTGTCACATGCTGGAAATATATAACTTACAGTTTGGCTGTGATCAGAACGATCAGGGCCACTCCGGAGTCTCTAGTCAGCTTCCTTAGTTGCTCCACCTGCCACACACACACACACACACACACACACACACACACACACACACACACACACACACACACACACACACACACACACACACACACACACACACACACACACACACACACACACACACACACGTATTTAATGGATTATGAGTTAGTGTTGTTATGTCACAGATCCCAGGTCGCATTTCAAACACACCTACTGTCTACATTTACTGTAGTGTGGACAGGACTGATGATCGCCTCACCTGGCACACACACACACACACACACACACACACACACACACACACACACACACACACACACACACACACACACACACACACACACACACACACACACACACACACACACACACACACACACACACACACACACCCCCTGATGTGAACCCAGGGCTCTGCCCTTTAAGCTGCTAAAACCAAAGCTCTGGAGACCAGACCTCATTGGTCCACCTTCCCGCCCCTGGGGCCCCGCCCCATTCTAAGATGGGTGTGGTGTTGCTGAGTGTTACTGAGCTGGGCCTACAGAGCGTGTCCTACCATGGTCAGGCCCAGATAGAACAGAGCCGCGCCCCCGAACGAGTCGGCCAGTCCGTCGATGAACTGCCCCAGAACCAGCGGGATCCTCTGGCCCAGAGCAAAGTGGGACACCAAGCCCACCAGCACCATGAACACCATGGGGTTCTTCAACACCTGGGGAGGGAACGCAGTCCAAACAATCACAACGCTGGAGGAACAGACATGGAGAGTATTGACTACTGATAATGAGCTGGAATAGGAAAGAGGAAAGAAAGAACGCCAAAGATATGGAGAGAACAGGAAAGAACAAAAGGGGTAAAAGAACAAGAGATTGTCCTTTTCCTTCAGCATTGGCTCAGGATAACAACCATACCAAACAATACCTGTAAAACCACAACTCCCAGAATAGACAGGCTGCTGCGCTGCGGTCCACTGGCCTGTCTCCACCGCTGCACCTCACACAGCGCAAAGCCGATGGGGTTGAGGACCATGAGGGAGACGGGCGCCACCAGGTATATGTACTGGAGGTACTCTGGGTATGTCGTTCTGTACAGAGCATCCACTGGAACATAACACCAAAGGAGCATTATGTGTGAGTGTGTGAAATAAAGACAATAAACCTCAGAAAAGGGTAGAACACAAATAAAGAGTTTTTACTTTGTATCTGACCAACACCTGACCCCCACACTCAGCGCTCAGTGTGCAGTGGAGGATACAGGCGGTCATTAGGCTACTGTCTGTGTGTGGCCCTTACTGATCAGGCAGAAAGGCGTTTAGTGCCATGTATGAAAGCATTGAGAAGCCTTTAAACAGCACTGCTTCAGAAACAAGTGCGCATACGCAATAGCTGCCATGACCACGTATTTCTGTGGACCAGGCGACCGACCGACAGAGCTAAAATGACATTTACAGTGCATCTGCAGAAATGATGCGGCTTTTCTGTCTAGTAGCTGTGACAGATTATTTGACAAACAAAATTGACTTTATGAACCAGGACACGGACATGGCCCACACATCAGCCCTTTCTTTTGTTTATGATTTTTGTTATGGGCTAACAGGGGTCAAGTTTTATTTTTATTTGAAGAATTTTTTTTAAATAGTCTGGTCAATCCAGGGTCCCTTGCATAAGCGGGCCCCTAGGCTGCAGCCTAGGCAAGCCTGTGCGTTAAACCTTGTCTGTGCGTGTGTGTTGACTGCAGTAGCTAGAAAGTTGTGCATCTTTCTTGGTGGACGATCTTGAAAGTTGTCATTCCAATTTGTAAATACCTACATCTTAGAGTAGTGTAGAGCGGTGTGCATCAACCCTGACTGCTTGAATAAAAGTAAGTGACACATTCTGCCTGGTGGAGGCAGCATCATGTCTTCATATAAACACATTATGTCACCAAATCTTACCTATCGGGTATCCTAATGCAAAGTCATTGCTCTGCGTAGCAAAGATGGCGTACAGACCAGCCTTGCTGTATCTGGTGTCTGGGCTGGCTACCATCAGTGTCAGAGTGCAAACCAGAGCGAACACCGTCACCTTTACAGAGGAGGGAGAGGGAGAGGGAGAGGGAGAGAGAGAGGGGGAGAGGGAGAGAGAGAGTGAGAGGAGGGAGAGGGAGCAGAGAGAGAGACAGAGAGAGCAAAGAGAGAGAGGAGAAAGTAAAGCGAGAGAAAATAGAAAAAATGTAAACAAAAATACGTTAA
This sequence comes from Micromesistius poutassou, assembly GCF_964030765.1. Lineage (NCBI taxonomy): Eukaryota > Metazoa > Chordata > Actinopteri > Gadiformes > Gadidae > Micromesistius > Micromesistius poutassou. Next base: position 20,384,188 of record NC_140277.1, read on the forward strand.
CACAATCTCTGCAAACATGAGCAACACCAGGAAATCTATAAGCTAGTGCGTCAGTTGAACGCCGTTAACGCAAACACTTTTTAAAGTGTCCATTTTTTTATTTTATTTTATTTTTTTTGCCTTTTATTGATGGACAGTGCTACACTGTGAGAGATTATTTGCTCCAAGTGTGAATGTTGGTGTGAAATTGAACACTACAGTATGTGTCAATGTTGTTTTCAATAAAAAACATTTGCACAAAGCAAGACGGTCCACTTTTCCATGTTGATAAGAGCGTTAAAATGAGAAAAAAAAATAATGGGACAAAAAGAAATCAAGGGACATTTAGAATAGATAAAAATGTGTGATTAATCGCAAGTTAACTGTGACATTAATGCAATTAAATATTGTAATTGTTTGACAGCACTACTATAAACACGTGCATGCATGTGCACAAACAAACAATAGTTTGAACACACACACACACACACACACACACACACACACACACACACACACACACACACACACACACACACACACACACACACACACACACACACACACACACACACACACACCCCTACCTTAGCTATCAATATGCTCCATAGAAATGCCCAGATAACATCTCCAAAGTCCAGCAGGACCATGTTCTTAAAGAGAAGGGCAGGTAAAGCGAACTTGGACACAAAGTTCCCCAGTCCCTTGGCTTGGCTGCCTGTGATGATGGAGGCCCTGAGGTGTAGAGGGACACATGTAGGGCATTTAGCAGACGCTTTTATCCAAAGCCACTTACAATAAGTACATTTGTCAGTTGCTTTGGATAAAAGCGCCTGACAAATGTACTTATTGTAAGCGAACACCATCCATTTCTCAACATCTGGACTCACTGAATTCTTTCAACAACAGCTTTAATTGTATGTCCATATTTTTTTAAATGTGCTATCGACATTTTAATAGAAAGTATTCAAGCGCTACCCACCTGCCAGCTATATATCCACACAGGATGATGCCAAAACACTCAACGAGAGCAGGGAACAGCTTGTCAACGGACATATGCGGGGCGGAGGACGGCAGCGCGCTGAGGGAGACGTTCCTCCCGTGGAGGGACACGTAGCTGCCCGCGGTCTCCATGGCAGTGAGGAGAGGACGGGGTCTGGTTCAGTGATGAGGAGGAGACCCGACGACAGGAGAGGGAGGCACATATAAATCACTATGAATTGGACGGATGTAAAACCTCAGTTAAATAGGGTTAAATCACCATGCAACACATTAATGTTGAGTTCATGAAACCATATCTTCAGATTCTCGTTTTCGCATTAAATCTCGCAAATCATCTCGCATTAAAAAACATGGATTAATCTCGGCAAAGATTGTCATGCGAATAATGCGGCTACGTTACTGATCAAATGAACGTTACTGATTAACTGATCAAATGAACGTTACCGATGAACCGATCGATCACATGAACGTTACAGATGAACCGATCGATCACATGAACGTTACCGATGAACCGATCGATCACATGAACGTTACAGATGAACCGATCGATCACATGAACGTTACAGATGAACCGATCGATCACATGAACGTTACAGATGAACCGATCGATCACATGAACGTTACAGATGAACCGAGCAGACCCTGGGAGCGCTGGTGGGCTTCAGCCGGAGCAGTGATAATAACATGCGCTGCGTGTAACCGCTAACGTGTCGCTTTACATTACGATCAACCAGCAGCTGCTTACGTGTGTGCGTCAGAAGATCAACAACAGCCAGAGCCGTCCATCCACGCCGAGGTCCGCCTGCTGAAGGCGCCGAGGTCCGCCTGCTGAAGGTGCTTCTTTCTATTCCGCCTGATCTGACAGCTGCCGCAAATAGAGGCGCGGTCACGTGACGGTCGTGCAGGGCAGCCATTGGCCAGAGCTTTGAACGGGACTCGAACCCCGGACCGTGATCAGCTCCATGCGGACGGCCCACACTCCGGATCACGTGTCGAAACACTGTGACGTTTGACGGAAGCGTGATGCGTTCGCTTAAGAAAACCCATCTGCTTGTTTTTCTGCATGAACGACCTAATAATCATGTTCTGACTTCTGAGTTAACAAGTTCATTATCTCACAATTATGAGAAAGGTTTTCATGGAAAATATGCTCTTGTTTTTCTGCAATGATGATTTCATGAGGGCCAACATGTCCTGCTTGATGAACGCCGTCTTAGTTGATGTCTGAGATGTTGGGAGATGCTTGCGTCCATCAGTAATATTGATATGAATGGATATTAGTTGGTCCACTTTGGGGTGGTTCAGACAAAAAGCCCACTGCAGGGTCGCCAACTCTCACGCATCTGGCGTGACACTCACGCTTTCAGCGTCGACCTCACGCTGTCACGCACAAGCAACAAATGTCACGCCAAAAAAAGAAAACAACACCAGTTCATTTTCTGTCGATGACTAGACTACACCACACCAGACCACAGCGCATTGCTTTTAATGAAAGGGTGGGAGTTTAAGACATCTTCCTACAACGTTCCCACAGCAGTAAACAATCTCGTAAGCACGCAACCCCATACCCCCCCCCCCCCCCCCCCCGGTCAACAAGTCGGTCTGATTTTAGTCTCACTCCAGCCAAGAACCCGAAGTTGGCAACCCTGCATTGTGATCTGATTACATCGGGCTGTTCGCTTCAGGGATGTAAGCAATGCACTGAAGTGAAATCATTCACTCCGCACTCACTCAGTTTCTCGTATCTCATTCATTCAGAAAAACACATTTGTTTACATACAAACTTTTCTCAGAATTCTGAGATAATTATGTCTCTATTTCAGAAAAAAACAGTGGTTGCATAAGCTTCATGTTAGACGGAAGATGTGAAAATACGCTATTCTTGTCCCACATTGATGAACAACTAGTTTGATCCTTTGTGGTGTGGTCGTTAATCCTAACAGAAGGTAAACGAGGCAGCTCTCAACTCAGATATGGAACAAGACTTCAGTTTATATTGGAAATGGGCGGAATGGTAAATAAGCCACGCCCACAGGTTAAAGGTCTCTCTTTGCTTAGGCGGAAATGGCAAAGTGGCCATGTTTGTAGTCTTTAACCTGTCTACAAACTCATAAACCCTTATATGGTGTTGTCCATTATGTGGAGAAGAAACCATTCATTACTGTTTGAAACATGTCATCAGAAGACTAAAATACATCAACATACAACAGTTCTAGCTCAGGAAATACAGATTGTTAATTCTAATAATGTTTAGGCCTAAATAAGGGCCTAAATCAAGTGATTGGAAATCAACCAAACCTTTGTGAGTATTCCGGACGAGAGACACAAAGGCCAATACTAATTCAGAAGTGAACAACTTGCTCAACGAAGCTTGAAGAAATCTGCTCAACACAACATATAGAGGCATACATCATATTAGCACAAACATTACGAAATGTTTATTTTTATATGATCCATTCTGTGTGAATTCGTTCAAAAACCTCTCACAATATTGGTTCCACGACCAACAAATAATTTGTTTTCATGACCAAAACATACAAAAATATAATCAAAGCAGCGCAGGTAGAGCAAAGAGCAATAATACTACATAGTTCACAAACGTAACATGTACAATCCTTTAAAGCCACTTGAACACATCATAGCATTTATTAATCAAAACTCCTTCACAACCTCGGAAAGTCCTCCTAGATTGATTTAACATCCGCGTCTTTGTGTAGACAAACACATGGATCTGAAATCAATGTCACGTGTCACCACGGGAGGGCAGCAAAGCGCCTCCCACCGTGACAGAGGCTCGTTCCAACACATCTTTAGTACCATGACACACACACACACACACACACACACACACACACACACACACACACACACACACACACACACACACACATGGTTCAGCTGCACTGGGCGGTTATAGGAACAGGACCCTGAACAAAGACATCATGTGACCGCAGCTGTTTGAGCGGGTCAGAAATGTTGAGTTATATTGTTTCGATAAAGATCGATCTTCATTTCACCACAGATGGCCGGCTGTGGTTTGATTAGTTTGTTTACTTATTGCGCTGGTTGATGTCAGGAGCACTGATTAGACACACAGAGATAAACACTGTGTCTCTTATTGGTCCTGTAATACTGAGTGGACTCTGCAGGGGGCAGAGAGGGAAGACATCAGACTGACACATAACCCAGGAGAACACATAACCCTGATCGACTGAATTACAGAACGGACTCATGTTGTTCAGTTCAACGCAGCAGGTAGTTCTGAACAAGGTCAGTGATGTGTACATGTACTGGACTGCTGCTGTACGAAGACGTGTCCTCGATGGTGTAGCCGTCGCTGTACTTTGACTAACTTGTGTACTTTGCCCGCAGCATAGCACGACATTCACCAGCAGACGTTTGCTGAAGGTTAGGTCCTGTTTTGGATCGATGCGAGGGTTAGTTGGTCAAGGTTGTTCAGGTGAAGGCACAGTGGCGTCTCCTTCATATTCCTTAGGAACAGCATTAAATCATGCTCCTATAGACATTGCATTGTTCTTTGGTCAAAGGCTGTAACACAGATGTACACACACACACACACACACAGTCAAATCTCCACAGATGTGAAGCCATAACGTTATAGTACCTTTAAATGTATAAAATATTTCGGTGGTATTTGTGTGCTACTGGAAAACCAAGAAGCAGTGAGAGAGAGAAAAACAAGATGTGTGAAGAAAGGCAGATGGCTGGAGGGCTGGTGGGGGTCCTTCACCTGGGGACGGGCGGCAGCGGGGGGGCCCCTCTCTCCTTACCAGAACCTGGTCACAGGAGAAGAGGTTACAGATCAGGTGCACTGAAGACACCCAGGGGCGTAGCACCCAGTTCTGGGCCCTGGACACAAGCATGAGGGCCCCACTCCACTTAAGATATTGAATGAGAACTAGGTTGTATTTGTTAAAATGTGTGACTCGACTCACACATTCAAACAAATTCAACTAGTGCTTCAAGGGTATGGAGTACTTAAAACTCAACCTGAGAAACTAAAGGCCCTGTCCATATGGGGCCATTGCTCAACAGTCCCTGGTCTCACCACTTGATCGCAGTGGAGTGAGGAGCAAAGGAAGAGTGGCAACAAGTAAGTGAATACATAATGAGATAGTACATGAGATACAGACAGGTTTGTTACGTCTCACGCTTGAACGGCCTTTCCTAAGTGAAACCAAGGCTACGGTTGAACATTCAAAATAATGACGTCCTTTCCTTACCACATTTCCTTGACCTTGTTGGAAAACTAAATGAGGTCAAGGAAAGATGTGAAGGACCAATCATAAGGACTTAGGACAACCAAGAGAATCCGACTGCACCTACACTAGGCTACGTCACTATAGCTGCTTCCACACATACGTGTAAGTCCTGCTATTCTCCTGCTATATTCCTGATGGGCCGTATGTGTGAACAACATATCCTGACATTGGTATGCTGAAAAAAGCATGAGGTAGTATAGGAAAGACCGTGAGGGTCATTCACACCTGATGCCCGATATGCGGACATCGGTGTCGCTCAGTCATCAGTAGAATCTCCGGCTGGGTTAGGGGGGCGGGATATGACGTAGGGTCTCGTTTGTTTTGGTTTGACCGCAGACAGCGCGGAGGCAGAACGGGCAGAACTCATCGCGATCTGTTGCCAAATGTTGCTGCAGCGAGGCATCATATATTCTGTTGCATCCACAACATCCGCATCGATCGATGAAAGATTGGAGCATGAGTTAAAGACAAATAGAAGAATCGACGAACAAGAAAGGCGTCGCGAATGACTGCGTTACCGGAGGAAGAGAGCGTCTTTTTTGGCTTCATTTCACATCTAACAAACACTGGGACAAATGTAGTTGATTTCTGTGTTTAACTGAGAAAACAGGGAGTGGAAGGACGGGACCCTATAATGTTCAGCTAACTGTTCAGCGTGTGTGTGTGCGCGGGAATGGCAGTGTGTGTGTGTGTGTGTGTGAGTGGACGAGCGAGGAGAGCGAGCGGTAGCGTGTGTCAGTTTAGTGAGGTAACGAACGAGTCCGGTTGTGTCTGCAAACGTGTAAAGTTAGTGAAACTAAGAATAAAGTACCCAGCCTGTCAAGAATTGGTGGCCGCTTCATTCCGACCATATTCCGACCTATAAGCAGACCCACTGCCGGTCAAAGTGAAGGGTGTTACCCCCGAGAGAACATCGGCCCTGGAGGGAACGTCTCCCCTGTGCTCCTCGACTACGGTCTGGGAGCCGATAGGAAAGGTGTAACATAATAATAAAAAAAACGTTTTCTATATACGCGTGCAGTTGTGAACTCATGTATTGTAATTGATTGTATGATGTGTACTCTGAGGGTTACGATAAGACCTATCATTTAGCGTTCACCAGAATGACTCTGAAAAGCAGTGCCACATTTAAATACGTTTTAAACCATTCAGCGAACAAAAGGCAGCAGGCTGATTATCAATTAGGGTGCGGCTGCCACTCAATGACATGCAAGTAACAGTTTAGCTGTGCGTGTGTGCGTGCGTGCGTGCGTGCGTGTGTGTGCGTGTACGTGTGCATGTGTGCGCGTGCACGTGTGCATGTGTGCGCGTGCGTGTGCGTGTGTGTGTGTGTGTGTGTGCGTGTGTGGTAGAACCTCGGGCGTCGCCCTTGCTCATCCTGCTGGGGTAGGTCTTGTGTCCGGGTACGTAGGGCTCTGGAGGAGGGAGCTCTGACACCGAGTGGAAGCTGAACCGGGACTCCCACTCATCTGAGGAGACAGAGCACTACCATCAGCACCTGGTCCTCAGACCACCTGGTCCTCAGACCATCAACACCTGGTCCTCAGACCATCAGCACCTGGTCCACAGACCATCAACACCTGGTCCTCAGACCATCAACACCTGGTCCTCAGACCATCAACACCTGGTCCACAGACCATCAACACCTGGTCCACCATCAACACCTGGTCCTCACCACAGACCATCAACACCTGGTCCTCACCACAGACCATCAACACCTGGTCCTCACCACAGACCATCAACACCTGGTCCACAGACCACCTGGTCCTCAGACCATCAACACCTGGTCCACAGACCATCAACACCTGGTCCACAGACCATCAACACCTGGTCCACCATCAGCACCTGGTCCACCATCAACACCTGGTCCTCAGACCATCAACACCTGGTCCTCACCACAGACCATCAACACCTGGTCCTCACCACAGACCATCAACACCTGGTCCTCAGACCATCAACACCTGGTCCACCATCAACACCTGGTCCTCAGACCATCAACACCTGGTCCACCATCAACACCTGGTCCTCAGACCATCAGCACCTGGTCCACCATCAACACCTGGTCCTCAGACCATCAACACCTGGTCCACCATCAACACCTGGTCCTCACCACAGACCATCAACACCTGGTCCACAGACCATCAACACCTGGTCCACCATCAACACCTGGTCCTCACCACAGACCATCAACACCTGGTCCACCATCAACACCTGGTCCACAGACCATCAACACATGGTCCACAGACCATCAACACCTGGTCCACAGACCATCAACACCTGGTCCACAGACCATCAACACCTGGTCCTCACCACAGACCATCAACACCTGGTCCTCACCACAGACCATCAACACCTGGTCCTCAACATAGACCATCAACACCTGGTCCACAGACCATCAACACCTGGTCCTCAGACCATCAACACCAGAGGGGTGTTCCAAGAACGGAGGTTTAACAAACACAGAGTTAACGCTGAACTCTAGGTTGTCCGATCCTGTGCCGACTAACCCAGAGCTGTCGGTTCCACAGCACCGGTTATGAATTAGTTCAATCAACACGGGGTTGGTTAACACAGGGTTGTGCGCGTTCACGGCAAACCTATAAAGACGTGATGTATGGATCATGGAAATCCTGATCAAAATGGCGAAACGGGCCACATATTTTACAGATCAAGGTACTAATTATTCTTTTTCCTCCCTCAGCAACTAAAGAATAAAAATGATGGAAGAAAAGTGTTTTTTATTATTTTTTTTATTTAAATGATTTCTGCAAATGTGGTCTCGCATCCTTTGTCAGCCCTTACAAACATTTGCGAATGTGTTCCTCCTCGAGGAACGGGTAAAGTGGGGAGGCATCTCTTTGCGCAGAGTGGCTTATATTGTGGAGGACGGCGCATGCAACAATTACATCGCATGCCCGTTCCGGACAAACTCTTAGTCCACGTAGGCATTGGAATCTGGACTTCAATATCCAGAATGCATTTTCAATCTTAACGCGGGTTCTGCTGTGTGCCAGGTTAAATGTTGTCTGTGGTCCAGGAGCGGGATTAGGGTACGGGGTGATGAGCGTCGGGAGGCATTGATACCCTCGATCTCCTAGGAGATCCCCATCGAATTGCCCTGCGATCAAATACAAACTTTGAGCTATCTTGCACAAGCACAACAATTATATGAGGTCTATGATATGTTCATAATGCAACGCACCCTGTTGAAATGTATTGCTCACATTGGATGTGTGCCATCAATGCACCCAATTACATTAGGAAATCCTGAAATATAACACCCAGATGAAAAGTCAACAAGGATAATTTCGGAGCCATTTGGGAACACTTAAAGTAGATAATGCTGACCTGCAAGTTGATAAAACTCCATGAAGTTACGCAACAACCGCTTCAGCGCAAGACAGACGCACGGAGCGGCAGACGGTAGCTTTGCCTATGTGCTCAGCATCTCCTACACTGTACAAAAAGCTACCCGTCGCAAAAAAACGGAAAGCTATGCAAATTGTTTGTAGTGAACTGAGGGCAGATCCACGATTGGTAACATTTGCAATGTAGGGTTGGAGAAGGCTATTTAAATATATCAAAGAATCGCGTGAAAAACTTTATCTCTCCAGCAAAAAGTCATCCGGAAAGGACAATATGTCGAGCCGTGGTCTAATTAATCTCTCTGTGAATTGCACAAATTATTTGCGCTCCGATATCAATAGGCGAACACGTAAAAGCTGCGATAAACGTGGGTTTAAATAGCCTACTCTGAGCAAAACCGGGTTATCTTCCAAACTTAACC
>NC_140277.1:20408238-20493238 GCF_964030765.1 Micromesistius poutassou
TCTGCCATCTGCTCTAGGCCTATTAATGATGTCATACATTACATCATACCATACTTAGCGTGCGTTCCATTCACACACTGTCACCGTGGTGTCAACAAAGGTGAAATCATTTGAAATGACCTCTTCAACTAAAAGGGAATTTCATCTGACGACTCGGATAACGCTAGATGCAACTAGCATGTATAAGTTAGTGCCATAACTTACACATAACTTATACATCTTTAAATAACCAGACCTAATGGTTATCCCTTCCATGCGCCGGGTCCGTTCCATTTCTACACCAGTGCTTGCTCAGCGATACATTTTGTGAGAGACCAAAGTCTTTGATCAATGGCACATTGATGCTGGGACTGAAGCACTGACTCAACCCTTCCTCCGCGCGCTAACACCTCCAACGTCAAGGAGGAGGCAGAGCCTTCTGAGGTCATGTGGGCGCAGAGGGACTTCCTGGTTCACAGAGACATTTGAAACCGTTATGTCAGTTCCTCATGGAAAAAAGGATGCTTTACGACACTAGCACAGACCATAAAACAACTACATATCAAATCAAATAACAAATATATCAATCTCAAGACAAATGTCTTAAGTGTACCATTCTACAGCAAGATGAATGGTTTGTAGATACCAATGAAACAACTGAACCTGACATGCGTGTTCTGTGGTGGGATAAGGTTATTTACCCCCTGGGTGAAGCGGGTCCGTTCTGAGAGGAAGGGTTAAAGGAGCCTGCGTTGTACCAGTAGAGAGCACTAACAGTAAAAGGACCATTATGGGAGGGTCTGGCATACATTCACATACTTGACTTTTCAGGGTCCAAGTAAATCCAGCCTTTGACTCTAAAACCTTTTTTTGAAAATGCACATGTGGAACTGCACATGGGGCCCAGATAAATGTATCGTTAACCGTTGCTCCACAACGCTAACCCAAAGCAGACCGCTCTGCATCCTAGCCGTCCAGCGACGGCCAACAACACACTGTGTGTAGCCCATCAGAGGGACGCTTGTGCACCGTATGCAAGAGGATCTGAATCACAGCCATGTGATGCTTTTAAGAAAGGAGAACGTGTAATAGTAATATGATATATGTCATCGATCTATATAATCACAGACACAGCTGGATCCACAGAAGACCCACAGGTTCAACACTAAGTTTGATTAAAAAAAGAAAAAAAATGTAATTAACAATAAAATACGTTGAATCAAGAACCTATTTCTACTTACTGGTTCTGCGTCAGTGAAGGAATCAGCAGTTTGTTGAGAATATCATAGAACAAGACACTCATCCTCAGCCACAAAACTAGTAGAAAAGAGGAAGACGACTGCTCAACTTCTATTAAAGTCAAGCAGAGCTTCCTGATTCTCCTTCCCCGAACACACACACACACACACCCGCACACACATACACATACACACACCACTTCCTCTCTGTCAGTGCATGTAGGGTACAGCTATAGATTCTGCTGCTATAGCTGTACCAAAATACCACTGATGCTCTGAACCAGTATACTTAGAATATGAAGACTAAGAATATACAGTATACTACATAAAGAACTTCCTATCCAAAATGAAAAAAGTACCTTTTATCTTTACACACTTTATAAACATGTAGAGACACAAGTCAGCTGTAGAGTGGGTTTTAAAGTCAATTAGATCAAGTAGGATTGAGTGTTCTATTTTGTCCTCATCAACTGAGACAACACTGAATCAATCACTTCATGGGGGTTGTTCCAACAATAAAGTCTTGGTTTCCTACCTCCAACCCTAGAGCATACTGAGTTTAAATTAGCTTTAGCCATTTCGCATTTGGTACAGACAAAATTCCCAATTAGATGATGATGCATATCAGTGATTAGTGGAATGACTGGGTGAATGAATGGTTTATTGAAACCATGTAAGTGCATTTTGGCTTTTATTTCAGCAAACAAAAAAGGGATTGGGTTATTCCCTACCCGGAAGAACAAGGAAAAGCCCAAGGGAATATTCACTCTTTTACTTGAACTTAAAGTGAACATTCTTATTAAAGAAGTAGTTCACCGGTGGACATATGAAGGTTATATGAAGTAAATAATTCTATGTATTATAAATGTGCAAAAAAAATGAAATCGGTTCATCCTAGCCTGAGAAAAGGCAGAAAGAGTGTTTTTATGGTCTCTCTGGCTCAAAAGTAAGAAATCCTCCAACTTCCACAGTGCATTGTGCTCGCTGCCCCGCCCGCCTGTTTCCGTTTGGAGGGGGAAGGACCTGTTATACTTGCGCGAGTGGTAGCACAAGCAAACTTTGTGTAAACAAATCCCCGTGATACTTTGACTAGTTCAGACTTCTGCTCTCGTCTTTTCAAACACAAAAATGCCCAATCGTTGTTTGGTACCCGGTTGCACCGAAAAGTCTAGGAAGGGACAGAAAGTAAGTTTTCACGTTTTGCCAGTGAGAGACAGTGAGCGTTGCAAACGATGGCTGCGGGCGATAAACAACCCCACAATTGGAGAAGACGCCGGTATTGAAATGATAAAAGGTAAAACGATATGCAGTCTCCATTTCAAACTGGAGGATTATGATAGAAATCTTTTGGGCATGACGAGGCACGCTCTAAAACAAACTGCTGTTCTGTCCGTCTTCGCTCCGCTCCCAGATGACCAACAGGCCAGCGCTCCTAACGCTCCTCCCGCCGCAAACGGAGCCTGGGTCAGTTGACAGTGGCGTTGCTGTTTTTAGGCTGTGATAGCCATAGCATAGGATACGTACATTGTACATATTTTATTATTTAACTTATCTTTTATATAAAAACATTTGTTTTTAATCTTATCTTTGTAATGTTGATAGGGTTAGGGTCCATTCAAATTGTAACAAATTGAAACTAATCCTAACCAATCCAAGCCTTCCTGGCATTGGCAGGGTGTGGCCAGATATTATGACGAGGTCTGAAGCTGAGGTTGAACTCAAAATAGTAAGTGAGGATATTTCATTTGAAGGTTAACAAATCTTTGAGCAAATTGCTTGGGGCTTTAAGGAAGGCCTGACGCGATGAGGTTCAAGGTGTGCTGCTAGTGGAGAGGATTTGAGGCCTATGCCACATTGTTCAATGGTGTAACAAAAAGGCTGAAGGTAACATCTGACATTGTCCACTGCTGAAGAATGTATTCCGCTGAAAGAAGGCATTCCTTACATTGTCCTTCTCATGGAAGGCAGAACAAAGATAAAATATTTTTGAGATTTTTAATGTTAATGACATAATTTCTGGTGCACTATTGAGAAAACCGTTTGTCTAATCTAGAAAGTTCCCATCCATTGGTCTACATTAAAAGGTTATTACTGACCAAGGAAACCAATAGATCTTGGTTCCTTGCTTTCAACAAACCAAAAAGTCATTTGGCTACTCTGTAGAAGAACTGAGGCAGTGCAATCATATAAATGTCAACCCAGCCTCCTACCTCAGTAAAATATAGTCACAGTCCCAATGTCATCACTGAGACAACACTTCAGAGAGAGGTCATCTCACAGCCCATATGAAGAACTAGAACCAATGTAAAGGCCATTCAGGTAGAGCTTCAGAGTGCACCACTCACGTGACCCATGTGTATGTACCCTCCTCTACTGTACTCTACCGTACTCTACCCTCCTCTACCGTACTCTACCGTACTCTACTGTACTCTACCCTCCTCTACCGTACTCTACTGTACTCTACCCTCCTCTACCGTACTCTACTGTACTCTACCCTCCTCTACCGTACTCTACTGTACTCTAGCTTCCTCTACCGTACTCTACCGTACTCTACCCTCCTCTACCGTACTCTACTGTACTCTACCCTCCTCTACCGTACTCTACTGTACTCTAGCTTCCTCTACCGTACTCTACCCTCCTCTACCGTACTCTACTGTACTCTACCCTCCTCTACCGTACTCTACCCTCCTCTACCGTACTCTACTGTACTCTACCCTCCTCTACCGTACTCTACCCTCCTCTACCGTACTCTACTGTACTCTACCCTCCTCTACCGTACTCTACCCTCCTCTACCGTACTCTACCCTCCTCTACCGTACTCTACTGTACTCTACCCTCCTCTACCGTACTCTACCCTCCTCTACCGTACTCTACCCTCCTCTACCGTACTCTACTGTACTCTACCCTCCTCTACCGTACTCTACCCTCCTCTACCGTACTCTACTGTACTCTACCCTCCTCTACCGTACTCTACTGTACTCTACCGTACTCTACCCTCCTCTACTGTACTCTACCCTCCTCTACCGTACTCTACCGTACTCTACCCTCCTCTACTGTAGTCTACCCTCCTCTACTGTACTCTACTGTACTCTACCCTCCTCTACTGTACGCTACCGTACTCTACTGTACTCTACCCTCCTCTACCGTACTCTACCCTCCTCTACTGTACTCTACCCTCCTCTACCGTACTCTACTGTACTCTACCCTCCTCTACCGTACTCTACTGTACTCTACCCTCCTCTACCGTACTCTACCCTCCTCTACTGTAGTCTACTGTACTCTACCGTACTCTACCCTCCTCTACTGTACTCTACCCTCCTCTACCGTACTCTACCGTACTCTACCCTCCTCTACTGTAGTCTACCCTCCTCTACCGTACTCTACCGTACTCTACCCTCCTCTACCGTACTCTACTGTACTCTACCCTCCTCTACTGTAGTCTACCCTCCTCTACTGTACTCTACCGTACTCTACCCTCCTCTACTGTACTCTACTGTACTCTACCCTCCTCTACTGTAGTCTACCCTCCTCTACTGTACTCTACCGTACTCTACCCTCCTCTACTGTACGCTACCGTACTCTACCGTACTCTACCCTCCTCTACCGTACTCTACTGTACTCTACCCTCCTCTACCGTACTCTACTGTACTCTAGCTTCCTCTACCGTACTCTACCATACTCTACCGTACTCTACCGTACTCTACCCTCCTCTACTGTAGTCTACCCTCCTCTACCGTACTCTACCCTCCTCTACTGTACTCTACCGTACTCTACCGTACTCTACCCTCCTCTACTGTAGTCTACCCTCCTCTACTGTACTCTACCGTACTCTACCCTCCTCTACCGTACTCTACTGTACTCTACTGTACTCTACCCTCCTCTACTGTACTCTACCCTCCTCTACCGTACTCTACTGTACTCTACCCTCCTCTACTGTACTCTACCCTCCTCTACTGTACTCTACCCTCCTCTACTGTACTCTACCCTCCTCTACTGTACTCTACCCTCTACCGTACTCTACTGTACTCTACTGTACTCTACTGTACTCTACCCTCTACCGTACTCTACTGTACTCTACTGTACTCTACTGTACTCTACCCTCCTCTACCGTACTCTACCCTCTACCGTACTCTACTGTACTCTACCCTCCTCTACCCTCCTCTACTGTACTCTGCCCTCCTCTACCGTACTCTACCCTCCTCTACCCTCCTCTACTGTACTCTACCGTACTCTACCCTCCTCTACCCTCTACCGTACTCTACTGTACTCTACCGTACTCTACCCTCCTCTACCCTCCTCTACTGTACTCTACCGTACTCTACCCTCCTCTACCCTCCTCTACTGTACTCTACCCTCCTCTACCCTCCTCTACTGTACTCTACTGTACTCTACCCTCCTCTACTGTACTCTACTGTATTCTACTGTACTCTACCGTACTCTACTGTACTCTACCCTCCTCTACTGTACTCTACTGTATTCTACTGTACTCTACCCTCCTCTACCGTACTCTACCCTCCTCTACTGTACTCTACCGTACTCTACTGTACTCTACCCTCCTCTACCATACTCTACTGTACTCTACCGTACTCTACCCTCCTCTACCGTACTCTACCCTCCTCTACCGTACTCTACTGTACTCTACCCTCCTCTACCGTACTCTACCCTCCTCTACCGTACTCTACCCTCCTCTACCGTACTCTACTGTACTCTACCCTCCTCTACCGTACTCTACCCTCCTCTACCCTCCTCTACTGTACTCTACCCTCCTCTACCGTACTCTACCGTACTCTACCCTCCTCTACTGTACTCTACCCTCCTCTACTGTACGCTACCGTACTCTACTGTACTCTACCCTCCTCTACCGTACTCTACCCTCCTCTACTGTACTCTACCCTCCTCTACCGTACTCTACCCTCTACCGTACTCTACTGTACTCTACCCTCCTCTACCGTACTCTACTGTACTCTACCCTCCTCTACCGTACTCTACTGTACTCTACCCTCCTCTACCGTACTCTACCCTCCTCTACTGTAGTCTACTGTACTCTACCGTACTCTACCCTCCTCTACTGTACTCTACCCTCCTCTACCGTACTCTACCGTACTCTACCCTCCTCTACTGTAGTCTACCCTCCTCTACCGTACTCTACCGTACTCTACCCTCCTCTACTGTAGTCTACCCTCCTCTACTGTACTCTACCGTACTCTACCCTCCTCTACTGTACGCTACCGTACTCTACCGTACTCTACCCTCCTCTACCGTACTCTACTGTACTCTACCCTCCTCTACCGTACTCTACTGTACTCTAGCTTCCTCTACCGTACTCTACCATACTCTACCGTACTCTACCGTACTCTACCCTCCTCTACTGTAGTCTACCCTCCTCTACCGTACTCTACCGTACTCTACCCTCCTCTACTGTAGTCTACCCTCCTCTACTGTACTCTACCGTACTCTACCCTCCTCTACCGTACTCTACTGTACTCTACTGTACTCTACCCTCCTCTACCGTACTCTACCCTCCTCTACCGTACTCTACCGTACTCTACCCTCCTCTACTGTAGTCTACCCTCCTCTACTGTACTCTACCCTCCTCTACCGTACTCTACTGTACTCTACCCTCCTCTACTGTACTCTACCCTCCTCTACTGTACTCTACCCTCCTCTACTGTACTCTACCCTCCTCTACTGTACTCTACCCTCTACCGTACTCTACTGTACTCTACTGTACTCTACTGTACTCTACCCTCTACCGTACTCTACTGTACTCTACTGTACTCTACTGTACTCTGCCCTCCTCTACCGTACTCTACCCTCCTCTACCCTCCTCTACTGTACTCTACCGTACTCTACCCTCCTCTACTGTACTCTACCGTACTCTACCCTCCTCTACCCTCCTCTACTGTACTCTACCGTACTCTACCCTCCTCTACCCTCCTCTACTGTACTCTACCCTCCTCTACTGTACTCTACTGTACTCTACTGTACTCTACCCTCCTCTACCCTCCTCTACTGTACTCTACTGTACTCTACCCTCCTCTACTGTACTCTACTGTATTCTACTGTACTCTACCGTACTCTACTGTACTCTACCCTCCTCTACTGTACTCTACTGTATTCTACTGTACTCTACCCTCCTCTACCGTACTCTACCCTCCTCTACTGTACTCTACCGTACTCTACTGTACTCTACCCTCCTCTACCATACTCTACTGTACTCTACCGTAATCTACCCTCCTCTACTGTACTCTGCCTTCCTCTACCGTACTCTACTGTAGTTTACCCTCCTCTACCGTACTCTACTGTACTCTACCCTCCTCTACTGTACTCTACTGTATTCTACTGTACTCTACCCTCCTCTACCGTACTCTACCCTCCTCTACTGTACTCTACCGTACTCTACTGTACTCTACCCTCCTCTACCCTCCTCTACTGTACTCTACCGTACTCTACCCTCCTCTACTGTACTCTACCCTCCTCTACTGTACTCTACCCTCCTCTACTGTACTCTACTGTACTTTGTTGGCTCTTTCTCTCTCCTCTATAAGTAATTACTTATATAGAGTACGGTAGAGTACAGTAGAGGAGGGTAGACTACAGTAGAGGAGGGTAGAGTACAGTAGAGGAGGGCAGAGTACAGTAGAGTACAGTAGAGTATGGTAGAGTACAGTAGAGGAGGGTAGAGGAGGGTAGAGGAGGGTAGAGTACGGTAGAGGAGGGTAGAGTACGGTAGAGGAGGGTAGAGTACAGTAGAGGAGGGTAGAGTACAGTAGAAGAGAGTAGAGTACGGTAGAGGAGGGTAGAGTACAGTAGAAGAGAGTAGAGTACGGTAGAGGAGGGTAGAGTACAGTAGAGTACGGTAGAGTACAGTAGAAGAGAGTAGAGTACGGTAGAGGAGGGTAGAGTACAGTAGAGTACAGTAGAGTATGGTAGAGTACAGTAGAGGAGGGTAGAGTACAGTAGAGTACAGTAGAGTATGGTAGAGTACAGTAGAGGAGGGTAGAGCACAGTAGAGTACAGTAGAGGAGGGTAGAGTACAGTAGAGTACGGTAGAGGAGGGCAGAGTACAGTAGAGTATGGTAGAGTACAGTAGAGGAGGGTAGAGTACGGTAGAGTACAGTAGAGGAGGGTAGAGTACAGTAGAGTACGGTAGAGGAGGGCAGAGTACAGTAGAGGAGGGTAGAGGAAGAGGTAACATGCAGACTCAGAGCTCTTCAAACCTCTGCTATACAATATGTTGTGGAAACATTTGCAACTCAATTGTTAGTTCATTTGTTCCTAAAACAGCTATTATTTTGTTTCAAGCATTGCAATATAAACAAGTGATTAGTTGTAAAGACGTTTTGTGTAATGCAAACCTCTGCTTTGCATTATAAACCTGCGCTCTTAAAACCCATGCTATGAACTAGAAGTTAAACTTGTGCAATGTTACTACAAGTATACAATTGTGATATGCATAGTAATGTAATGTTACTATGTGATTGTAATGTGTGATTTACACAATTCACCTGAAAGACAGTTTGACCAAGAGAGAGGAAGTGATGAACTGGCCCACACTAACCACTGCTCTCTCACACACCAGTCCTGCTGCTGCAAGGTCGGTTCACTAGGAGGACCTTTTGATGATTCAAGACACAGGAAGGAGGTCAAACCTCAAGACTATTTTCATGGACTAGAACAAAGTAAAGGCAAAAGCAATGCCTCCACTATGACCTCCCCATTTGTCATTGTATTGGCCTTTACATAAGGATTCAAGTATTCCCAGGACTGTATTGAGTCACCGAGTGATGCAGTGGTGAGACAGATGCCTCATGAATGCAGCCCTTCAGTCACACGTGTTCACAGGACCATCCATTCAAGGCGTCACACGTCCAAGACGCATTCCCTGCCTCAGTAAGGTCCTGTGGGCGGATACCAGTAAACACGACTGAGTTCATCATGAACGTTTTATTGGTTGTAAGATCAACGTAAACTAAAGTTTATGAATTAAATTGAAATGAGACTGTTGGAGCTCGGTCCCTCCACAGCGTCCAGATGAGCAGCATCTCCGAGGTTGGCCCAAAGTTGGGCGTGTTGCCAAATGCGTGTGACGCAAATTTAAAATATAAAATAAAATGTTTACAATATCAATCCAACCCCATTGATCGGATCACGCTAGAAACACGAGTTTTGTGTCGAGACAGGATCGGTTTGCCGAACAGATTGGAGGCTCGTGATTTCCGTTCAGCCAAACTTTTTCTATTCCTCCCACCGGTAGTTAAGTCCTAATCCTGAGCGAACGGTTCACTTACCCGATTAAACCTGCAACTTCGTCGCACCGTCAGAAATGTCCCATCGAATCGAGTAAATGATTGGTGTGTAGTTCAGCTCCTCATCTGATCTGGGACTTCAGATGACCTGTCTGCGTCCAGCCGGACGCCCGCTGGGCCAGAGCCGTAGAGACGGGGAGTTGCTCAGCGAACACATGGATATGAACCAATGGGTCATGAGATATCAATGGACTTCTTCCGCGCAGCCGAAAAACATTGTGTATAGCCTTAATAAATCCTGATAGAGGACATCATTGTTCCGAGGTTGATGTCTTCGTTCAACGTGAAAATATTCTGAAGAAGCTTTTGAAAGGCCAGTCATTCATTCCGTTAAAATATGGGTGGGTTCTAGGGCTATGGCCCGCATGTATGACAAGCAGACGGGATGTCCTTACATAAAGCCCGAGCTGCGGCCGAACCCTAAAGCAGGGCTCTGGTCTGAACGCAGGTTGGTTCCCAGATCCAGGCTCTGTGACGCAACGTTTCCAGATGTGGAGCTCAGGGGACCGCGATGAAGTCTTTGTTTAGTTTCAGTGCAGAACATTGGTTTCAAATCAGTAATCACACAGAACATCGTTTTTAAAGTTAACTAACACGTAAACCTTTCCTGAAACCCTTCAAAATACGAACTTTCGAACTTCAATGAGTGGATACGTTGTCCACTCTATATTAGCCTGCAACTACAAAGTTATGTTAAGTTATTTTAATCGTTGCAGATCACATTTTTGTGATGAGCATTAAACAAACCACATGTAATATAAGAGTGTGGCCATTGCCTGTTCGCAGCGATACATTGTTCCATGTTGTCATGAGACTGTTTAGCGCCCCCTACCGGATGAACCGCTGAGTGTCATCAGGGCCAGACAAGGTGAACGCTTTTGGTTTGCACTTAGAGCAGACGGACTAGCACTGTTTATTTGACGACGATGGTTAAAGCAAGGTCATGTTGGATAATGAGGGACTGAGCGTTATCATTTGAGTATATACAGACAGACTTTTTATGATCCGATGTAACTAGGACCTAAATGACCCCAGTCCAGTTGAGAGCATTTGGAAGATGATCATAAAGATTATATTAGAGCGAGGCCATTTCCTGATCCTCATGATCTTGAACACCCAGTTTAAGGACTTAACCAATCGCCACTAAGCTCCAGATTGACCATCGCCATTTTAGGTTCTCAGAGTATCCAATCAGTATTTTAACAGGTTTATTTAACAAGGGAAACGTCCTTATAGAGTAGGCTGCATCTCGAGTCAAAACCTCTACAAACATTTACAACCAAAACAGACATGGAGAAAAGTCCATAAGATACACTTGGAAAGTGGCATGGTGCTACATCTTTTGTCCAGTTAATTTAAAGGGAAAAAGGGAAGTTTGATCAATTAAACAAGGCATACGAGCATTAAAAACTATGCAGATACAAAAAGACGCCAGAACAATAAAAAGCACACCTTTTAAAGAATTTAAAGAATTGCATCAGATTGAACCAAAAGACAGGGTTTAACATTTGAGTCAGGTAGTTTAAAATCCATCATCAATGAACAGTGCCGAACAAGGGAGAAGGAAAGGAGGCCAGCAGGACATGAAGACAGGGAGGACCCTCTACGCCACCTCTTCCTCCTCCTCCTCAAACTCCCCTTCCTCCTCGGCGGTGGCGTCCTGGTACTGCTGGTACTCCGACACCAGGTCGTTCATGTTGCTCTCCGCCTCCGTGAACTCCATCTCATCCATCCCCTCGCCGGTGTACCTGCAGTCCACAGTAATACGCCATTACTACTACAGCCAATGATCTGAAACGCCACGCCCCTCCCAAATCATTCGCATGCTAATTAAAATGAAAAACATTTCTGCTACTCGCCACTGGCCCAGTGAGGACGGACCACGTCTAGGTCAGTTACTAGGTCGCTTACTGAAAGACAGACATTGAAGCAGTAGCTGCCATGTTGGAACAGATGGGTGAAACTCAAGTCATTCCCATAGGGAGCGCTTTGTGGCAGCAGGTGGAGCCTTGATGACCTCATCCATTGTCTCTCAAGAGAGAGAGCCTAGCAGCTGTCGTTATGTCGTGGTAACCAAGCAACCTGTATTTGTGCCAAGCCCTTTCCAGGTATATCATTTCCCTAGTTTCTCATTCGTCCAAAAATTCAGAAACAGACACATTTACTATTGTTGCAACATTTGGATGGAGCCTCAGACCAGCCACTGAACCCAGTGGTGAGTCAGGTATAATATTGTCCTACACACCAGTGGAGGAAAGCCTTCCGGCGGAACATGGCGGTGAACTGCTCAGAGATTCTCTTGAACAGCTCCTGGATGGCCGTGCTGTTGCCGATGAAGGTGGCAGCCATCTTGAGGCCGCGTGGCGGGATGTCGCACACGGCCGTCTTCACGTTGTTGGGGATCCACTCCACAAAGTAGCTGCTGTTCTTGTTCTGCACGTTGAGCATCTGCTCGTCCACCTCCTTCATGGACATGCGACCGCGGAAGATGGCCGCCACGGTCAAGTAGCGCCCGTGGCGCGGGTCGCACGCCGCCATCATGTTCTTGGCGTCGAACATCTGCTGCGTGAGCTCAGGAACCGTCAGAGCTCTGGAGGGCAGTGGGAGAACAACAGTGGTTAAGACAGACGTGACCCCTTAAAGAGCCCACGTGTACGCTGCTGTACTCAGAGCATTTCTGTGGTGTGCAGAAGCGGACCTCGGCTTCCACTCAAAGTGGCCTCACACCAAGGCATCACAACGGCCTCACACCAAGGCATCACACCAAGGCATCACAACGGCCTCACACCAAGGCATCACAACGGCCTCACACCAAGGCATCACACCAAGGCATCACAACGGCCTCACACCAAGGCATCACAACGGCCTCACAACGGCCTCACAGCAGGGTTCAGCTGCTCCTACCTGTACTGCTGGCTGCCCCGGCTGGTGAGCGGGGCGAAGCCCGGCATGAAGAAGTGCAGGCGGGGGAAGGGCACCATGTTGACGGCCAGCTTGCGGAGGTCGGCGTTGAGCTGTCCGGGGAAGCGCAGGCAGGTGGTGACGCCACTCATGGTGGCCGACACCAGGTGGTTGAGGTCGCCGTAGGTGGGCGTGGTCAGCTTGAGCGTGCGGAAGCAGATGTCGTACAGCGCCTCGTTGTCGATGCAGTACGTCTCGTCCGTGTTCTCCACCAGCTGGTGCACAGAGAGCGTGGCGTTGTAGGGCTCCACCACCGTGTCCGATACCTGCCGGGTGACGGGAGACACGCTGTTGAGAAACGACAGCCGGGACGTGCACCTCATCATGAGCCCGTGAGGAGGCCCTGGTCTACCTTGGGGGAGGGCACCACGCTGAAGGTGTTCATGATGCGGTCGGGGTACTCCTCGCGGATCTTGCTGATGAGCAGGGTGCCCATGCCGGAGCCGGTGCCCCCGCCCAGGGAGTGGGTGAGCTGGAAGCCCTGCAGGCAGTCGCAGCTCTCCGCCTCCTTCCTCACCACGTCCAGCACAGAGTCCACCAGCTCTGCCCCCTCAGTGTAGTGGCCCTTGGCCCAGTTGTTTCCAGCGCCACTCTGGCCTAGTCAACACCAGCAAAAGAGCTCAAAGTTAATATTATAATAGATTATAATTAATGATTATATAATAATATTATATTACTGTGTGGAGCTAGGAGTTGATAACCCAAGCATAACTATGAAGCATTTAGTGAACCGACTCTTAAGAGGTTTAGAAGAACCTAGAATATGCATTGCCTCATCATACAATAGCTTGCTGCTCGTGTGGTCCATCAGCTGTGCTAAATCCTCACCAAAGACAAAGTTGTCTGGTCTGAAGATCTGCCCAAAAGGCCCGGAGCGGACAGAGTCCATGGTGCCGGGTTCCAGGTCCACCAGCACGGCACGGGGAACATATTTACCACCTTGAAACAAACACAGGGATGTTTTAGGACATTTAAGAGCAATGGGTGCTAATTAAGCATTTGTTTGCCTATAGAAGAGCAAGAAAATGGTGTAATTGGATGGTCAATAATGTACCTACAAGTGTATTCTGTGGCATCCATGTACGGTTATGTTAGATCTTTATTTTGCTTGTTTAGAAGACGCCATTTTAAATGTTTACACTTATAGGGTGTATTAATTTCAAACCAATTAGGAAAATCAAGAAATATTTTAAGAAATTATAAAATTAACGTCACCCGCTAATTGAAAGATAATAGAGCACAGCTGAACAAAATAAATGATTTATCCTCAAATCATAATGTATCACCAAACACCACACTCGTGAGAAGGCGAATTAGCAACGTTATTATATTTGTATCCTAAGATGGACATTTAAAGCAGCGACTACCCTCAAAATGTACAAAGCACATGTTTTAAAGTAGGTCCTGGGTACCATAGACAGCATAGGAACACTTGGAACTACATCATCTTAAAATGCAGAGTTCTGAACTACTGTTAATCTTGGGCTTTATTCAAATCATCCACGTCTCGCATGGAAACGATGTGGCAAGTTTAAAACCACAATGTCTCCCTTCATTGTTTGGTGATTTGATTAATTACCAAACAATGACCTACAAGGCATCCCTACCAACACAACAACACAACACATCACAACGAACTGCGCGTTCACACCGGGCGACATTTGTCGCGCCACAAACCTGCGGCAAGATTTGATTGACGGCGCGCACAGGCGACGTGCGCGTCTTCGGTGTGAACGCACAGCGCCGGAGCGTCATCTCGATATGACGTCACCACGCACAAGCCCTGTGGCGGGAAAGGAGGCGCCGTCTCCATAGCGATGGGCTCTGTCCACCATGGCAACCGGCAGCTGCCCTCGCCGTCTCCACTAACAGACCGGCGTTCAAATAAATCACTTTGTGTTTAAATTAAAGCAGCCCGGTGTGTTTAACGGTGCACCGCGCACACGGTGCACCGTGTGCGGACCAGCGGCCGCCGGAGCGGCGGCGCTGCTCAGTGCGTCCGCGGGGCGTCCGGCGCCCCCTGCCGGCGGAGGGCGGCGGGGCGGCCCGCTGCGCCGGGCCGGTACCTGTTGCTTCGTTGTAGTACACGTTGATCCTCTCCAGCTGGAGGTCGCTGTCCCCGTGGTACGTGCCCGTGGGGTCGATGCCGTGCTCGTCGCTGATCACCTCCCAGAACTGGAGGGGAGAGAGCACGCAGCGTTACCGTGGCTACCGAGGCCAACACAATGGTCCCCGCGGGGCTAAGGTTAGCTCCGCCAACTGACCTCCGCGCCATAAACAGACATTGCGCCTCGTCCATTTGAACCAACACAAAAATGAACTCACCTTCGCTCCGATCTGGTTACCACATTGGCCGGCTTGCAGATGGACGATCTCCCTCATTTTGATTATTAGAACAATTCCACACCGACTGGTACTACACTGCGCTCTCTGGCTCCAACGGATTAAGTAGCTAACTCTAAGCAGCTAGATCTCTTTATACCCAAAGAGAAGATAAGCCCTACTGGTTGAAACACACGTCCATCACGCCATCAACGCATTTCATTGGTCAACGAAAACCCGTGCCGTCTTTTGATTGGACACTATTTGGGGTCAGTTCATTGTTGCTAGTAGCAACAGAAAATGAAGCATGTACACAGAGAGTAGTGAACAGTGCGGTTCTGCGAGTGTCTCGTTATCACGTTTAAACCTAAACTTAACCCCGTAACTAACGACAGGGGGTCTGCTTTATGAACAGTATGGTTCTGTTTAAACCTAACCCTAACCCTAACCCCGTAACTAACGACACGGGGTCTGCTTTATGAACAGTATGGTTCTGTTTAAACCTAACCCTAACCCTAACCCCGTAACTAACGACACGGGGTCTGCTTTATGAACAGTATGGTTCTGTTTAAACCTAACCCTAACCCTAACCCCGTAACTAACGACACGGGGTCTGCTTTATGAACAGTATGGTTCTGTTTAAACCTAACCCTAACCCTAACCCCGTAACTAACGACACGGGGTCTGCTTTATGAACAGTATGGTTCTGTTTAAACCTAACCCTAACCCTAACCCCGTAACTAACGACACGGGGTCTGCTTTATGAACAGTATGGTTCTGTGTGTATCTCGTTTAAACCTAACCCTAACCCCGTAACTAACGATAAGTTAGTCGGCTTTATAACCAGAACAGGGCTGCGGGTCGTTCCTATCGGATTAACGTTGCGAATCTCATTGATCATCGACTTCGAAGTACTTCAGTCAGACCCCCAGCCATTGTTAATGGGTTTAACGTTCAGATAAAATGTATTAAAACATTGTTTATATTTTAAAAAAAAAATAAAGAAATGGTAGGGAACTCAAATAAATGTCCCTCCCTTTAATAACGTTTCGTTATTGTAAAGGTAAAAATACCTCTACTGCGAAAGACTGAAATTGCTCCCATGTGGTTACAATATCCACCACATCTTGGCTCCATTAAAACGTTTTAAAATGTTTCGATTCCAGTTTAAAATGGTGGTCGTATAGCAGAGGATGGTTTCGATCCATCGACCTCTGGGTTATGGGCCCAGCACGCTTCCGCTGCGCCACTCTGCTGTCCGTGTCGACGAGGTGCTGAGCATCATACTTATTTATAGCTCCTCACCCTGCCGAGCTCCATTACATAGAAACGGCATCAAATAACCGTTCAGTCAACAGGTTCATATTAAGACATATTTATAAAACAATTGTTTTTCAGATGGAATGGATGTCAGATACGACTTCTATTGACAGGACTTTGTGACGAAAACACAACAGTCTAGGGCTCGCACACAATTTTGCGCGCATAAGTCTTGTTTTTAATAGTTTAATATGTTCACAAAACAGTTATCAATGAACATACATTTTTTAATGATAATTGAACCCCTATACCTTTTATTTGGTTCCAAACTTAGAAAGTCTGAAATAAATGTATACAGCACTTTCTTTACCCTGTAGGCCTGTGTGTGTGCTGGTTTGTTTAGTGGACCAGGGATTAGGTTACCACGGTGATCCTATTGTCCTCTATCACACTAGTGAGGACCAGTTATGCAGTAGAAAGAAATGGGAGGATCTGAATATACAAGAAACCTGTTCTCTACACATCCTTTGTGTTATAACAAATATTGACTGAACAAAGCTAGATTTCACATTGTTAAATGTCTCTGAAAAATGAAATATATACGTTGAACTCGTTATGCTATTTAAAACCCGAGAGTCCTGAAAAGTTCCCTCATACTTCAAAGAACTATACATGTAGCAAACATGTCTTATCTGTCGCCCGTCTATTAATTGACAGCATGTTATGACAACTTTAGTTTGGTCCCGGGTGGATCTCACCAGCTATCACCACCAGGCTGGGATCAAAAAAGACCCAGCTCAATTTAATGAAAATAGACGAAAAACACATTTGAGAAACTTTGTAATACCGTAAAAATAAATAGAAGATAAAGTATTAAGGTTCTGAAAGGGTAGAGGGATACACAAAGTACTTTTATTTCACATGTTGTACGTAAAAACACATGTGGGGACAGGAGTCATTCAACAGCCATACATTGGATTAGACCCAACCGCCATTTTCATCAAAGCCACACCATCTCAAGTTACATCATCAGAAAAAACTAAAGAAAAACACCATTCTATATCTATATATTTATACGGGTATATGGCAGCTGACTGTAGCAGTTGGATGGTGGTCTTACTCCACGCTGATAGACGAGGGAGACATATTGTGAAAACAAGGAAGCAGCACTAAATATCTGAAGTGAAGATATTCTAATGTTTTTTCCATGGGTTAGGATTTTCAGTATTGTCAAATTGCACTAGTTGCAATTTACTCTATGTGTCAAATGCAAGGAATTAAACATTGGACTAGCATCCTGTGCCAGCGTGTCAGAACTGAACTATAGCACTCTTCTTCTGGCAACGCTGGACCATCTCCATGACAACAGTGGCTTCCTGTAGAGGGACCGCCTCCTCGGGCTCGGGTCTGCTAAGAGACAAGTTTGGTAAACACAGAATAATGTTAATATGTACAAACTCACAAACAGCGTTAGAAAGCGTAACAAATCACCATGCAGACATACACTGTGATGTCATTCACTGGAACAAATTGGGCGAGTATAAATTCTGTTTATAGAATTTAAATAACTTTAAAGTTGATTGATTTGAGTATTCAGATATTACGTTTGGTTCTGTGAAAGCATACTGCTGTATATATCTGGATACAATCTGTTACCTCTGTTTAAATTCAATTCAGTGAAAACAATCGGTTCAACATTTTACACGCCCTACTGCGTAAAACGTAGAACTTTAACTACTGGAGAATAGTGATGGAAGGATCTGTGTACCCGAGGATCCCAGCAGACATCTTCTCCATGATGTCCTTCAGAATGTCTAGCAGAGCCGGTTAAGGCCCAACAGGATCCGTGTGACAGTAACAGCGTGGTGCTCTCAGCGCTGTAGCGCTCAGTCAACATGAAGGATACGGAGGTATCGTCCTTGCTGCGCCGTCGAAGCGGTCCAGACTTCCTGGTTGAGGAATGTCACGGAGGCCGACTTCAAGTGGAGCAGTCGGCAATCTGGGGGATCCAGCTGTCAGGAGAGACACATGTTCACATGAACCACTGCCCCTGAGACAGGTCTGAAGTATCATCTCACCTCATCCAATAATCCTTTCATTTTCCTGATTTAATAAATGATATGAAATCAATCTTCACAGAAGAAGTATCATCTGTTCTGAACAAAATATTGCAAGAGTCCACCTTTTCACTTGACCCAGCAGAATCCAGCCACACATTCACACATTCACACATTCACTGTTAGCGGCAGTACCTGCAGCTCCTGGTGCGACGTCACCCAGTGCCCGCCCACCCCCAGCGCGCTGATCACCTCATGCTTGTGAGGGAGGCGCTGTCCATTTGACCCTTCATCGTCCTGCAGACGCACTGACGCACACACACACACACACACACACACACACACACACACACACACACACACACACACACACACACACACACACACACACACACACGTTAGATGGAAGAAGGTTTCCTTATCAGACAATGTCAAACACATAATGAAAGCACCAAGGCCATGTCCAGAAAATACTTTTTAATGTTAGTAATTATAGCAATTATTTACCAAGGGGCTGTATTTAAAGCTACAAAAAGAATACAAATCCAATCAAACAGAAAGGGGGGCGATGACGTCACCGTTTGTGTATCTGGGGTTCTCATGAATCCTAAAACCAAAACACAGGGGCTGTTTGTCTCTCTTCCACCCTGGGACCTGGTTTCAAAAGAGTGCGTTTGCAGGCACCGAAAACTTTGTGTCCTTCTGAACGCGTTTTTACACTAAAATGTTAGCCGTGTGGACAGGGCCTAAGTCTAAGGGAAACCCACATTTGCATATTCATTCATGCATTCAAATTACAATCAATGAGCCCTTCAGTTGACATACAAACAGACCCAGTGTACTCACCTCCAGTGTCTATGACTATGTCCACGCCTAATCCCCCAGTTTCCTCTAGAACATCTGAAAGCAGGTCTGAAGAGCTGTCAAACACTGGAATCACCCTGGCTACAAACACAAAGGAACAACAACTTAGTCTCTCAGACTAACAATCACTATTATCACACCGCCATTCTATACAAATCTGTTTCATTTTCAGGTCAATTTGTTATTATTCATAGCAATCAAAAAAGAATAGTATAATATGCTGAACAACGACAATGCCAGACCCCGGTTAATCCAGCCAACATCATATTTAGCTGATATTCAGAAATATGTAAGAAAAGAGGAAATACTGAAATAAATGTCTCACCTACTAGAGGCTCTTGAACTCCTGAGTGGAGAGCATTTAATAAAGAAAAAAAGAGGGAGGAGAAAGAAAATGGAAGAAAGACAGAATAGGTTGGAAGACGGGTGGGATCAGGGACAAAGAAGGAGACCAAAGACAGAATAGGTTGGAAGACGGGTGGGATCAGGGACAAAGAAGGAGACCAAAGCGTGGAAAAGGTCTCCAGGAGCTTCTCCCATTCTTTAGATGTTTCAGTGTCAGGAATTACATGTTGGTAATTATTATTATTTTTTATATTGTTATGTAGCAACAACCTTATCACATGGGTTGATGGGAACAATTCAATTAAGATGTGGAGATTGAATACAGACCTAAACTCGGCCGTATTTGTTCCAGGAATGTGTGTTGCTGTGGCGTGTGAGAGGTTGTCAACACTTTGACTCCATGGTAACTTGCGAGCTGGATACACAGGAGGCCAAATGTCTGAGAAGAAAAAAGGAGATGGGTAAATCACACACACACACACACACACACACACACACACACACACACACACACACACACACACACACACACACACACACACACACACACACACACACACACACACACACACAGTATTCAACATACGCTGGCTCCGTCCATGACCAAGAGTGTGTGTCCAGCGGCCATTCGGGCGTGTGTGTGTAGGGCTGTATAGGCACACACTCCATCACGTATTGCTCCTGCAACACATATCCAGCTCAACTTCTCTGGCTTGTGTACTGTAAAACACACACACACACACACACACACACACACACACACACACACACACACACACACACACACACACACACACACACACACACACACACACACACACACACACACACACACACACACACACACGATTTACAAAGGTTTACTTATAATACAATTTCAGTAATTTCAGTGTACATAATAAAGAACAATGCATTTGGATATATTTTCGACTTTAAGCTAGACAAGCATGGCTCCATGCACATGTGTATGCAGGGATTACCAAGAAGGTGTTCATCCACATCGATGACATCACACAGTCCAGAGCAGGGGTAGTCCAAAGGCAGAATACCTGGAAGAAGACAGCATGGCAAAATCATGTACACAGACACGCAGGAGCACACACACACACACACACACACACACACACACACACACACACACACACACACACACACACACACACACACACACACACACACACACACACACACACACACACACACACACACACAGGAAATATTAATGATTGTAAACAGCACATTTCTAGAGCACTTTTTGGAAAGATATAAATGAAGCTTGGTTTAAAAGTAAAAAGTCGAACCGTTGCATAAGGGGACCACAATGGCCTATTGACACATAACTCTGTTGTGCATGTGAGGGTATAGAAGTCCCCTGCTCATCGCCTAGTCAACAATTATAAATCCTGCAAAGAGAATCCTGCACCTGACCTGTGATTAATGCACTCTAAAACTATATATATATTTTTGTATATAACTATATAAAATCTCTAACACTATTAATGCATGGTGTTGTGTGAGTAGCGGTTGATGAGCCTTCCTTACCTACGACTTCATCATCTGGTTGGAAGAGCGACACCAGAGAGCCAACTGCACAGAGAACATCATATTATTACAAATAATATCATGTATTTTCACCTGTATTTTTATTTTATGTATTCATATAATACGCAATTAATACTGCAGCTCTTTTGTTATAACCCAAACTCTTAAACCTGCACAGGTTTTACGTTTTTTACACTTTTAGACTGCATTTTGTTGTACTGAACGATGTGCATGACAACAAAGAAAAGAAAGTGTCACCTTGCAGGATGACCCCTGCTACCTCTCGACCAACCGGAATCAAATCCCTCTGGATCCCTAGGTCACCTAGCAGCTTGAACCAGATGGGAAAAACAGAGAGATAAACAGTGAAAACCGTGTTCTAACCCTGAATTGTCTGGGGGAGTGTTTGGTGAAGGCATTTCCTCACACAGGAGAGGTCCCACTGCCATACAGGACCTGCTCCTACGGCCCCTAGGCCCTACTCACACTACAGGACCTGCTCCTACAGCGGGGGCCCCTAGGCCATACTCACACTACAGGACCTGCTCCTACGGCCAGCGGGGGCCCCTAGGCCCTACTCACACTACAGGACCTGCTCCTACGGCCCCTAGGCCATACTCACACTACAGGACCTGCTCCTACGGCCAGCGGGGGCCCCTAGGCCCTACTCACACTACAGGACCTGCTCCTACGGCCCCTAGGCCACACTCACACTACAGGACCTGCTCCTACGGCCCCTAGGCCCTACTCACACTACAGGACCTGCTCCTACGGCCCCTAGGCCATACTCACACTACAGGACCTGCTCTGATTCTGAGGCCAAAGACAACTTCTAGACAAATGTGAACAGAGCTGGTGTGTTGAGCCAGGATCCATTCTAAACGTTTGATTGGCTGATCTGCAGTGACACATCTTTCTACGACAATGTCGCCAATGAAGAAATGCACAAGAAACTGAACTAAAGCAAAGCTGAAGGAGGGGGACAAACACAGAGGGGCCAGTGGTCAGGCTAGGCCTGGGCAATAAAACAATAAATTATCGTATCGTGATAGACTTTTGATCAACATAAAACATGTTCAATATATATCGATAAGAGACCGGACCACTGGATCTAGCAGCTGGTCTGTTACACAAACACGGCTCCATACTTATTTACTATATCTGAGTGTTTTTCATTGTTGGGTCGACATTGGAGTATTGATCAATGAAGAACAGTGGAAGGTCGTATTAAGTGTTAAACAGAAGTGTTTAAATTCAGCATGGTAATTCCTAGTCTTTTTAGGTCATTAAAATTATCAATAGTTATCGATATCGATCAATATGATCAAGTTATATTGTGATATGTCTTTCAGCCATATGGCCCAGGCCTAGTTCAGGCATGAAGCACCGCGTTGTTTCAGCTGTAGGAGTCCGTTTAACCTGGGCCATGTTAACTGATGACAATATACGGTGTTATCAATATTTACTTATACTTTGCAAGAAAACCTGCAAGGACAAGATATTAGCTTCAGAGAGCATTTTTTAGATGCTTGGTAAACGAAATGCAATGTTCATTATGTATTTATTTTGGAAAGAATATAACGCTGGTAAAGGAGGGGGGGGGTGCCTCAGTGGGGCCAGCAGCCGTCATTCAACTGAATTACTGTTTTATTCCTGCATCTGCTGACAACCTAAAGAAACTAATTGTGAAGACTACACAACTTTGGGAGGAGGCTTTGAGACATGATGAGCGTCTCCACCATCAGGCGTTCAGTAGTTCCTTGTGTGGTGGATGCTGCCATCTAGTGGCATTTCTCCACAAGTTATTGTTATATCTTTTATATTTTTGATCATTTCTAAGAAGATAATTGGCAGTCTTCAAAGATGATGAATCTTCAAAGATTCAGTAATTTAAATGAATGTCAGTGGATTGACTATCTATTGCCGGATGAGGTAGACAGAAGGCGTTTGCCCACTAAGCCTTGCAGTATTAATATTGATGTGACCAGATGAGGTAGACAGAAGGCGTTTGCCCACTAAGCCTTGCAGTATTAATATTGATGTGACCAGATGAGGTAGACAGAAGGCGGACGCAGTCTGCCACGTCCTTCCTCACCCAGCAGGGTTGTTCTGACTCTTGTTTTGCCATGTTTCACTTAAAAAACAACAACAATATCTCCCCCAAAACACAAAATAATTTCACGATTAATTAAACAATGACCCAGAAATCCTCACTAATAATCTTATAATTAACATTGCAATGATTGAACATAATTAACAAATGCAATGTCAGCAATTGTCACACTAAACAGATCAGCTGTTAAATGTGAACCACAGAAGAGTTTAAATAAACTTTTAAATGATCACATGAAATATATATTTCTAACTACTGGTGGTTCTGTTGTTACTAACCCTAACCCTAACCCAGGTCCCCAGTCCGCTTGGTTCCGGTTAGTGAATTGGGATATGGTCCCTGTGTCAGTAGGGTTAGTGTGTGTCTCCATTTTTCTCACACCTCCGAAGACAAAGGCTCCTGAACTGCACACTAATAGTAACATAACACACTAATAATAACATACTAAAGCTCTAGTAAGGAGGGAGGTGAACCATGGCTCCTGAACTGCTAAACTAAAGCTCTAGTAAGGAGGGAGGTGAACCATGGCTCCTGAACTGCTATACTAAAGCTCTAGTAAGGAGGGAGGTGAACCATGGCTCCTGAACTGCTATACTAAAGCTCTAGTAAGGAGGGAGGTGAACCATGGCTCCTGAACTGCTAAACTAAAGCTCTAGTAAGGAGGGAGGTGAACCATGGCTCCTGAACTGCTATACTAAAGCTCTAGTAAGGAGGGAGGTGAACCATGGCTCCTGAACTGCTAAACTAAAGCTCTAGTAAGGAGGGAGGTGAATGATGGTTTGAAGATGATGTTGACTGTTATCGATCTGACCAGACAATCACAACTTTCAGACTTTGTAGCCGATCACATTTGTTATATGTATATGTATGTATATATTATATATGTTATATATATAATATTGTTATATGTCACCCTACAGCAGCTTGATATGTAAATGTGTGAGGAAGAAAGATAAAATAATTGCAGTTGGAGCAGTGAGGAGCTAGGAAAATAACAGGCGGTTTATCAGGAAGCTCAGCCATCACAACGGACATTCAGAACGCAGGCAGCAGCTCGCTCCCTCCTCCATGGCGCTCTGCTGCAGTAAGACGACGACTGGGTGGATATATAATATAATAATATAATACAGTGTCATCAGTTACCTTGAGGTCCAGAGGGCTGAGTCCACATGCCTTCATCTGCACCCTGACCTGGTGACTGTCTACACCGGCTGGGAGAGACTAGAATCAAACGGAGAGAGAAAAACAGACATGAAGTTAGACTTTGACTAGTTGGGTAACTATAAACACATGACATGGCTATAAACACAACACGACATTAACCGGAGGGGGAAAGGCTCGCATTGAGCAGATGTAGGCTGCTATATTTATTTTATATTGTTTGGCAGCAAGCTGCTTGGTTCTTTACATATGTATCCTACTACATCCATTTGCTTTCAAAAAAATTGGGACGAACAGTTTTAAATGAGGCTGAAACTATTGTATGTGTATCATATATACGTTACTACAAGTAGACAGTGATGCTCATATATTAGACAGGTGAGAAGACATTGTGCTTCCTTTTCATTGACTTGGTTTCATTCAGCAACCCAATAATGGATAGTAATGCAATTATAACCGATAAGCATTTATGATTAAGCACGCATAACCTGGAAAATAAGAAGCCCAACTCACCATCTCCTGAATTACAAACTTGGTGTCCGCATCAGTCTGTCCGGGGCGGCAGTACAACCCCTTCATCCTGGTAAACCTTACCCTGTGCTTAAGACTACTCACTCATGAATGACTTTAGAAACTGGCCTAATGTGTGATTTGCACCAAAGATTAGACTTTTATGTCTCAGCAGCGCGATGTGTCCATTCTCTCGTTCCGTTCCTTCTTCTTCTTCTGGTTCTCTACACACATGGAGGCTGTTTGCAACAGCGCCCGCTGTTGGACCCATAGACATATATACTTGGACCGACCGGATTACTAGTCACAACATAATGCAACATTTAGGCCAATCATACAATGTTGATTGATTTCATTATGAAAATAATTGTTATCGTTTTGATTGTAAAACCTCAGATTGCATATCCCATTTTAGCCAAAGAGTCCTGGCTGATCTGCAGTGACACATCTTTATACGACATTGTCGCCAATGAAGAAATGCACAAGAAACTGAACTAAAGCAAAGCTGAAGGACGGGACAAACACAGACGCTCTGGGCCAGCGGTCATGAAGCACCGCGTTGTTTCAGCTGTAGGAGTCGGTTTAACCTGGGCCATGTTAATTGATGGCAATATACGGTGTTATCGATATTTACTTATACTTTGCAAAAAAAAAGCTTCGGAGAGCATTTTTTTAATGCTTGGTAAACGAAAAGCAATGTGTTCATTATGTATTCATTTTGGAAAGAGTATAACACTGGTAAAGGAGGGGGGGGGGGGGGGGGGGCAATGTATATATAGCATAATGCAACATTCAGGCCAATCATACAATGTGAAATTGATTTGATTATGAAAATAATTGTCATCGTTTTGATTGTAAAACCTCAGATTGCATATCCCATTTATCATTCATTCCATTTGTACTTCATCACTAAGATGCAATGGGCTTGTAAGAAGTGATATGTAATAGTATTTATATGGCACTGTTTGCGCCAACAGCCTACTATGATTGATATGCACTGGTTTATGAGGACGATTTTTTAATAATGTGGGCATGATCAAATTGTATTCTTGCACAACATCTCGCGATAAGGCACCAATTGCCATTTCTACATACATTTTGTTGAAATCTCGCGATATCCCGCGAACATTACCCCATTTTCCAACTCTCC
Source organism: Micromesistius poutassou (assembly GCF_964030765.1). Taxonomy (NCBI): domain Eukaryota; kingdom Metazoa; phylum Chordata; class Actinopteri; order Gadiformes; family Gadidae; genus Micromesistius; species Micromesistius poutassou. Next base: position 20,434,050 of record NC_140277.1, read on the forward strand.
CTCGGTCGGGATTTCGGATCAGAGATATTCACAGGAAAGGGCTTTGGTGAATTAAAGGCCACGCATTGGAAGGTTATACGTTGTATGGCTACATCATTTCACTGGGATCTACTTTATCAAATAATAGAATGGAAATTTGACTATGAGGTAAGAGCAGAATACAAGACGTGTGATGTGGAAGAATGTCCTGAGCGGCTAACGAGCTGACGTTAGCCTCCGGACGGCTAGCCCGGTAGCTCCGTTAATCTGTTGTGTCCGGGGTATGGTCCAGGGGACCGGGGACCCCGGCCCGGGGCGGCCGGTCCGGGGCGGCCGGGGTCCTGCGTGGGGCACACTGGTGACGTTACAGCGGGCTGTTCCGCTCTCTTAGCCCGTGTTTAACAAAGAGGCTACAGACTGCTGTTAGGCTGATGAGCAGCAGCTAAATCACAGCACAGGAGGCTGCTTCAGACGCTGCGTCCTCAGTGCGGGGAGGGTCCCTCCTTCAGTGGGGGGGGGGGGCTCCTTCAGTGCGGGGAGGGTCCCTCCTTCAGTGGGGGGGGGGGGGGCCTCCTTCAGTGTGTGGGGGGGGGGCCTCCTTCAGTGTGGGGAGGGGCCCTCCTTCAGTGTGAGTGGGGGGGCTCCTTCAGTGTGGGGGGTGGGGGGGCCCTCCTTCAGTGTGTGTGGGGGGGCTCCTTCAGTGTGGGGGGTGGGGGGGCCCTCCTTCAGTGTGTGTGGGGGGGGGCCCTCCTTCAGTGTGGGGGGGGGGCCTCCTTCAGTGTGTGGGGTGGGGGGGGCCCTCCTTCAGTGTGTGTGTGTGTGTGGGGGGGCTCCTTCAGTGAGGGGGGCCTCAGGGTACAATATGATGTACTGTCCACGTCCATAAGTCCATCAACATTAACTCCGAGGTGCTGCTTGACGTCCGGTGCGTCCAGTGAGAGACGTCAGGCGAACGCGTCGTATCTGCTCACATTGTGCTCTTGGGCAATGGAGGAGATTCTGCCAGTACCTACAATATGTCCACCTTTCAGATCAAGGCAGTCCCGTTACATCTGTCCACGTGGACGCTCTCTGGTTATATGTGCACCCCTTCTGCCTGGCGGGGGGACATGGGGGTCTCTGCACCAGCTCCAGCTGCAGCCCCGATGTTTTGATGTTGATGTTTGATGTTTTCAGCAGTTGATGTGATTTCAAACATACCACCGGGTAATGAACGTGTACCAGCGAAAAGTTTGGACTTCAACAATCCACCTTCATTGGGGGGGGGGGGGGGTAGTGGATAATCAGAACGTCTCACCGCTCAACAGCCGTGTGGTGAGGAGTTGGAGAGAGCCAGAGGGTAGTGTGGGGAGCGAATGTCTTGGTGTGAGAGAGGCCAACATGTGAACTGTTATGTGTGGCTGTCTACAGACGGGTAATGAAGAAGTGAGCTGGAGCTGATAGCACTAAGTGCTGTGGGGCTGGAGCCATTTCTGTTACACCATGGCAGTCGACAGCTCTGGAATGGTGACTGACACCTCGGTGCTTTGTGGCGGCGGTGGTGGAGGAGTTAAACAGGGGCTTCCACGGCCAAAGGGAAGGAAACAATTTGTAGCCAAACCCAGTAAGGTTCACTCCAACTCAAGGTTGGACCAGTGGGGTAATACACATGATTAAAGCCATGTGTCTATAGCTCCTTCCCTACATCCACCCAACAAAGGACTCATGTTTATTGATGCGCTCTTGCTACATTTAGTTTCATAATTACTAAACCAGGGGAAATGGTGTGTGTGTGTGTGTGTGTGTGTGTGTGTGTGTGTGTGTGTGTGTGTGTGTGTGTGTGTGTGTGTGTGTGTGTGTGTGTGTGTGTGTGTGTGTGTGTGTGTGTGTGTGTGTGTGTGTGTGTGAGAGAGAGAAAGGGCAGTGGCTTGCGCAGACTGCATAAGATAACCTATTGGTGTGTCAAAGCGGTTTGAAGCGCTGTGTATCGTCTCCTGTGTCTGGGGCACCCACATCTACCTTAGGGGTTGATAGTAGCAAACACTGCAATACATGTCGGTGGATGCACATGGGCTGGTCAAGTTTGAAGTGAGAGTTCAACTTGAATTCAGTTTTCATCTCATCTGTGAAGTACAGTGCTGTTTGTTCCAGATGAGTCATTGTTGGCATCTGTAAGGAGTAATAATGAACGATCAGGTCCTCTTCTAACCCTAACCCTCAAAGTGTGTGTGTGTGTGTGTGTGTGTGTGTGTGTGTGTGTGTGTGTGTGTGTGTGTGTGTGTGTGTGTGTGTGTGTGTGTGTGTGTGTGTGTGTGTGTGTGTGTGTGTGTGTTTTTAATCAGGGTAGGGGGATGCTAAGTAACCAGTTTAACTAGGTCAGAGGAACAAAGGCTAACACACACATAGACGCACACACACACACACACGCTCCCTTCAATAGGCGAAGGACGTGGAACAGTAGAGGAGAGGATGCCACTGTGAGCGTTTGGGTTTCTGAAGGTCCTGCATACTGAGTATGCAGGACTGCTTGTTTCCAGAAGTAAAAGCCAATCACTATCAGTCTGCTACTCGGACCCCCACATCCATCCAAGTCCTTTTGAAACAACAAGATATGGGTTAGTGCAAGTGCAAAACACTACTGCTATTTTGTTGTGTGTGTAAAGATACCATTACCAACTGTAATGCTAATGTCTAAAATGCAGTAGGAAGAAACGTGACAAAAATAATAAACTTAAAAACATAAACTGTATTTTTTGTATCAAAACATAGTAGTTACTAATGATCTAATATTGTATGGATTGCTTCCTCAATTTTGTCTGTTCCATAACCTGAGGAGTATATTGTTCGGACTTGAATGAATGAATGAATAACCTAGAATCTTCTCAGATACTGTAAATTAGTTCCAAACAACCAATCCCATACAAATCAATGCATACATTGGATTTTCATAGCTGTCTGGCCTATACTTGATAACAGGCCAGAAAGCACTTGTGCTATCATTAGGAATCCAGAGTATCTGTGGCTGCCTCATGTTATTATTGCGACTTTTGGAATATGTCTTGAATCTAAATGCCTACACCAAAGCCTCTGTTGTATTCGTGGAGGTCTCCAAAGACTCTGGAACCTTTAGGGGCCGCTTTGTTTAAAGGTCAAGGTCAGCCCAGACACCTGGAGGCCGACAATAGGTGGACCTTGGTACAAGCCTTCCCACGCTGAACCTGGGCCTTCGTGGAGCCCTAATGACCGTCTGCATCGTTTTCTCTGTACTGTGAAACTTTTGGAAAACTTCCAAAAGCCACAGGTACAAATTGCACACAATTTAGAACACATGCTCTATGATGTGTCTGATTTAAAATTGCCAGAAATAATTTTGATTGCATAAAATGGCCAGCTTGTGCGGTATCAAAATGTTCCAACCTTCAGTCAATCATCCTTCCCTCTGAGAATGAGCAGGATGGGCTTGTGGCTGTGAATTCACATCCATAATGCTTGCACTTAAAATTAGCTCATTTTCTTTCTTTTATATCTTCGTTGGCATTTGTTGAAGCTTTTCATTGTCTGTCAGGCTAGTGTGTGTGTGTGTGTGTGTGTGTGTGTGTGTGTGTGTGTGTGTGTGTGTGTGTGTGTGTGTGTGTGTGTGTGTGTGTGTGTGTGTGTGTGTGTGTGTGTGTGTGTGTGTGTGTGTGTGTGTGTGTGTGTGTGTGAGAGACCAAGGTTGGCCTCTTAACTGCAGGGCTCAACTCTTAGGTTTTTCCCACTTACCCGGTCGGCCAGTGGGTCTGAATTCTACTGACCCAGTGGTCTGAATTCTACTGACCCAGTGGTCTGAATTCTACTGACCCAGTGGTCTGAATTCTACTGACCCAGTGGTCTGAATTCTACTGACCCAGTGGTCTGAATTCTACTGACCCGGTGGTCTGAATTCTACTGACCCAGTGGTCTGAATTCTACTGACCCGGTGGTCTGAATTCTACTGACCCAGTGGTCTGAATTCTACTGACCCGGTGGTCTGAATTCTACTGACCCAGTGGGTCTGAATTCTACTGACCCAGTGGTCTGAATTCTACTGACCCAGTAGGTCTGAATTCTACTGACCCAGTGGGTCTGAATTCTACTGACCCAGTGGGTCTGAATTCTACTGACCCGGTCGGCCAGTGGGTCTGAATTCTACTGACCCAGTGGGTCTGAATTCTACTTGCCCAAAGTAAATTTTTACTGGCCTGATACAAATAGTTTTTTTATTAGTGGTTATCAAATAACGGTAGACTCAAGTAAATTGAAAGTAAAGTAAAGTTGAAAGTAAAGTAAATCAAATAATTCATCAAGCATTTTCCGACGCGGGCAAGGGGAGGGGGTAACATAAGGATAACTTTATCGATGAGGATCGGGAAAAAAGGATTTGAAAGTATTATTGTTTTGGTGCTTTTAGTCCTTCACTTGCCTGAACGGGCAAGCGGGTTATCATAGTTGCCCGACGTGGCGTTTTAGTTGCCCGGGCCATCAGGCAATCCCTGCATTGAGCCCTGGATTGGCTTGCAAGGTTAAAATTCCTGCCTCCAGAAAGGAACTGGTGTGTTTGGAAGCTTAAGGGTCATCTCATGGTTGTAAAGGTAAGGACATCCCTCTGGTGGGGTCCTCCAGACCAGTGGAGGCTGGGATCCGAGCTAATCAAGAAGCATAGGTCTTCTGAAAAGTGCTCTTCTTCTCATTTAAATGAACGTACACCAGCCCCAGATAGTCAAAGTTTCTCCTTGTGATATGAGTCAGTGTCAGCACTGCATCACTCCAGTGGGAGTGAATTATATTCGAGCAGGGCATTTGCAGACATAAGCTCCTTATCACAACCACTGCTGTCATTCTTTTGTTTTAGGTGTGGCCTATCTGAAGACTGACTGAACCATGGCACAGTTCCCGACCACATTTGCAGGTTTGTTTTGTTGCCTGCCCGTTTCCTCATCTCATGTCTCATGTGTTTTCCTCTGCCTGTCTTTCTGCTAGTCTACATATGAGTCTCATTTGCTTAGGATGCACAGAGCCCAGTGTGGTCCAACATACATGTTAGAGACCTGTGTCATGTCAGAAGTATCCTCCAGTGCAGTGTTTCCCAAACCTTTTCTCTGGGGACCCAACTTTGTTTTATGCATGTGCTATTGAAAAAATAATAGTTAACAGGCTATCTGATTGTTGTTATTTCCTCATCAGTAAAACAAACACAATGTACGCTAGCCTTTCATACTAGCTTCAATATAAGTTCAATTGTCAGAACAATACAAACATTCAGTTCTATCAAAAACATGCTTCTTGTTTAAAGTTCTTTTTAAAACAGGTAGGCTTGTGTGCAGCTATAGTTGTCAAACAGTCGATCAATTCAAACTGTCAACAATCAATTCCACCACCTAAGATAAGATAAAACTTAATATATCCCTCAGGGGAAAAATTCAGATGTTTCAGCAGCAAGAAGTTAGTAAGACTGATAGATACAAAATAGTGCCAAAGTAAGGATAAACAGAATACAAAAAGACAAATAGTAAAACTATAGTAAGTAAACGTATGTTGTAGTAATTCACAGTATAAACTTCAGGTCTATTGTCAACTCTCATTAGGCACATGATGAGCTAGTTACCTGGCTATTGTGATCAGTGGGCCTGCTTGCTTTTTAGTAGTTTTATCTTGTTTTTGGGAGAGAAAAAAAATATATATATATTTTTTGGTAAAAAAGAAAATTGGGCAACTCAAATAAAATCTCCCACTACCCACACTGGGTCTTGACCCAGTGTTTGGAAAAGACTCCTCTAGTGTCCTCTCTTTAGAGATACACTAGAGGCCACTCTCTTGATGACATTCATTCATTTATTGCCAACTAGGCAGTTCTTTATGTGAACGATGGGCAGCTTGTCATGCTGCCATTGGACGAGGCTTCTCCTCAAGCTGTCTCTCGGGGTTTCAGAACAATGATGCTATGTGAAGTATGCAAGGTCTCCGGAGGTGTGCATGTGGGTCAACGTTACGTACTGCATACAATGTTTTTTAAGCACACTTTCTCATATTCCTAATCTGGATTAATGGATAAATGAAGGATTGTATTAAACACATTTTCACCTCCTCAGGTAGTGAATGTTCTTTTTCAGTTAAAGTTTTTATCAAGTCCTATTTTTTTTACAGGTGCCATGACATGCCACCAGGTGTGGTGTGATTAGCCGTTTTGGAAATCTGCCCCTTATGACATCATAAGGGTCAGAAAGTGGGCGTGTCCACCTAGATGTGTGCTGGATAGATCAGTCCACCAGCCTACCCAGTGGACTGTAGCAAACGTTGCTCATCTATCCGTCACACATCTAGGTGGACACGCCCACCCGTGATGTCATAAGGGGCTGATTTCCAAAAGGGCTGATCACACCACACCTGGTGGGGTGTGGTTATACATCCTTGATTGTCGGACAATATTGCGAGTACAGACTGAACACTCTGACCTCGTGGTTAGAGTGTGATGTTCAGAGTCTCACTCTGCTCTCTACTAGCTGTGTGCCCAGATACTGATATTTGCAGATTGGGTTGTCCTTATCTCTAGGTCATTGCACCCTAAATGTTCAACTTAATCATGAATGTTCATGGCCATTCCCAGATCGGCCCTTATATATTTTCTACAAGGCTTGGTATCACACGTCTTCTTAATGTTTTGTTAAATTTGTTTACTGAAAAGCAGGGTTTATATTAGTCATCGACCGATAAGTATAGGCCGACATCATTGGGTCATTTTTATGATGTCAATTGAGGGAGCAAAAGCGCTATCGGCTCCAAATATCGGCTCAAGAAAGTGGGCAGCCCGTTGGCTAACGGGATCAACCCTGAAGAAGTCCAGACCGGGCCAGCCCTACTTCATTCATTTGTTAAGTTCAGTACTGTAGACTGTCCACTGCTCATTCTTTCTGTGTGTATGTGTGTGTGTGTGTGTGTGTGTGTGTGTGTGTGTGTGTGTGTGTGTGTGTGTTAGGTCCAGTATCAGATGTGTTTATGATCTCGGTGGACGAGAGGGCGAAACATGACCAGCAGTTCCACAGTCTGGCCCCTGCTGGAGGGTATATCACAGGTAACGTCACATACACAAGCGCCTACTGCACTGTAGAACAATCTTTCTTCATATTATTCTCACCTATAGTAGTTATGATAACTCTTGGATGGTTGGATGACCTGATCACCTCTATTGATCCCTAGGGGACCAGGCCAGGAACTTCTTTCTCCAGTCTGGACTGCCTCCTCCAATCCTGGCCCAGATCTGGTGAGTCACGTGACCTGTGATTAGATGTATTTACCTCCATTCAAATCCTCTAACCATTAAGGTGAATCCTTTTTATTTTGTACAATTTAAATATGCTTTTTAGCAATGCTTGTAATTCAGCATTAGAGAAATTGCACACATTCTATATTTTGAAAAGCACATTCATATATTTGATACTGTAACACGTCCAACAAAACTGGTGTAATTGAACTAGTATATTACTAGAGTTGATATAGGTTGAACTAGTATATTACTAGAGTTTATATAGGTTGAACTAGTATATTACTAGAGTTGATATAGGTTGAACTAGTATATTACTAGAGTTGATATAGGTTGAACTAGTATATTACTAGAGTTGATATAGGTTGAACTAGTATATTACTAGAGTTGATATAGGTTGAACTAGTATATTACTAGAGTTGATATAGGTTGAACTAGTATATTACTAGAGTTGATATAGGTTGAACTAGTATATTACTAGAGTTGATATAGGTTGAACTAGTATATTACTAGAGTCTATATAGGTTGTGTAATTGAACTAGTATATATAGTATACTACTACTATAGAACCTAAACCGGGCTAGGGAGTGTAGCTGCTCCGTTCTCTTCACTTCTGTACTTTAGGTTCTTCTTTCTGCTGTCCACTCTTCTGTTGATATAATAAATACAGTATTGATATTGCCGCAAAAAGAGTCTGCATCACGGGTTGGTGGCCTGACCCGCCATCTTGGATGTGTTTTAAACAAAACAGCAGGACTTCCACTGCCTCCTTTGTGCTCCCGCCCGGCCTCCTCTGCTGAAGTACTGCGGGCTGTAGAGTGTCTCCTGGATGTGTGGACACTAATCTCCTGTTGTGTGTTTCATGTGTGAAAGGACGACTGCTCATCAGCGGACTCTCCTGAGTTTATCTGGAGTGCATGTCTGAAAGGCCCAGTCTCTGGGCTGAAGGTGTCTGCTGCTAAATGATTGAAACACGGACAGTAGCAGATCATAATGTGTGTTTGCGTGTGTGTCTGCAGGGCTCTGGCTGACATGAACAGTGACGGCCGTATGGATATCTACGAGTTCTCTATAGCCATGAAACTCATCAAGCTGAAGCTCCAGGGCCACCCTCTGCCCCCCAGCCTGCCCCCCAGCATGACCCCCCCGCTGCCCCCGCAGACGACCTTTGGTGAGTCTTCACCTTTCTTCAGCTGACCCCATCACAACCTCTAATGAGATCAGACCCCATCACAACCTCTAATGAGATCAGACCCCATCACCAACCTCTAATGAGATCAGACCCCATCACAACCTCTAATGAGATCAGACCCCATCACAACCTCTAATGAGATCAGACCCCATCACAACCTCTAATGAGATCAGACCCCATCACAACCTTTAATGAGATCAGACCCCATCACAACCTCTAATGAGATCAGACCCCATCACAACCTTTAATGAGATCAGACCCCATCACAACCTCTAATGAGATCAGACCCCATCACCAACCTTTAATGAGATCAGACCCCATCACAACCTTTAATGAGATGATCAGACCCCATCACCAACCTTTAATGAGATCAGACCCCATCACAACCTCTAATGAGATCAGACCCCATCACAACCTTTAATGAGATGATCAGACCCCATCACCAACCTTTAATGAGATCAGACCCCATCACAACCTCTAATGAGATCAGACCCCATCACCAACCTTTAATGAGATCAGACCCCATCACAACCTTTAATGAGATGATCAGACCCCATCACAACCTTTAATGAGATCAGACCCCATCACAACCTCTAATGAGATCAGACCCCATCACAACCTCTAATGAGATCAGACCCCATCACAACCTCTAATGAGATGATCAGACCCCATCACAACCTTTAATGAGATCAGACCCCATCACAACCTTTAATGAGATCAGACCCCATCACCAACCTTTAATGAGATGATCAGACCCCATCACCAACCTTTAATGAGATCAGACCCCATCACAACCTTTAATGAAATCAGACCCCATCACCAACCTCTAATGAGATCAGACCCCATCACAACCTCTAATGAGATCAGACCCCATCACCACCTTTAATGAGATCAGACCCCATCACAACCTTTAATGAGATCAGACCCCATCACAACCTTTAATGAGATCAGACCCCATCACAACCTTTAATGAGATCAGACCCCATCACAACCTCTAATGAGATCAGACCCCATCACAACCTTTAATGAGATCAGACCCCATCACAACCTTTAATGAGATCAGACCCCATCACAACCTTTAATGAGATCAGACCCCATCACAACCTTTAATGAGATCAGACCCCATCACAACCTTTAATGAGATCAGACCCCATCACCAACCTTTAATGAGATCAGACCCCATCACCAACCTTTAATGAGATGATCAGACCCCATCACCAACCTTTAATGAGATCAGACCCCATCACAACCTCTAATGAGATCAGACCCCATCACAACCTCTAATGAGATCAGACCCCATCACAACCTTTAATGAGATCAGACCCCATCACAACCTTTAATGAGATGATCAGACCCCATCACCAACCTTTAATGAGATCAGACCCCATCACAACCTTTAATGAGATCTGACCCCATCACCAACCTTTAATGAGATCAGACCCCATCACAACCTCTAATGAGATCAGACCCCATCACAACCTTTAATGAGATCAGACCCCATCACAACCTTTAATGAGATCAGACCCCATCACAACCTTTAATGAGATCAGACCCCATCACAACCTTTAATGAGATCAGACCCCATCACAACCTTTAATGAGATCAGACCCCATCACAACCTTTAATGAGATCAGACCCCATCACCAACCTTTAATGAGATCAGACCCCATCACCAACCTTTAATGAGATGATCAGACCCCATCACCAACCTTTAATGAGATGATCAGACCCCATCACCAACCTTTAATGAGATCTGACCCCATCACCAACCTTTAATGAGATCAGACCCCATCACCAACCTTTAATGAGATCAGACCCCATCACAACCTCTAATGAGATCAGACCCCATCACAACCTTTAATGAGATGATCAGACCCCATCACCAACCTTTAATGAGATGATCAGACCCCATCACCAACCTTTAATGAGATCAGACCCCATCACAACCTTTAATGAGATGATCAGACCCCATCACCAACCTTTAATGAGATCAGACCCCATCACAACCTTTAATGAGATCAGACCCCATCACAACCTTTAATGAGATGATCAGACCCCATCACAACCTTTAATGAGATCAGACCCCATCACAACCTCTAATGAGATCAGACCCCATCACAACCTTTAATGAGATCAGACCCCATCACAACCTTTAATGAGATGATCAGACCCCATCACAACCTCTAATGAGATCAGACCCCATCACAACCTTTAATGAGATCAGACCCCATCACCAACCTTTAATGAGATGATCAGACCCCATCACCAACCTTTAATGAGATCAGACCCCATCACAACCTTTAATGAAATCAGACCCCATCACAACCTTTAATGAGATCAGACCCCATCACAACCTCTAATGAGATCAGACCCCATCACAACCTTTAATGAGATCAGACCCCATCACAACCTTTAATGAGATCAGACCCCATCACAACCTTTAATGAGATGATCAGACCCCATCACAACCTCTAATGAGATCAGACCCCATCACAACCTTTAATGAGATCAGACCCCATCACAACCTTTAATGAGATCAGACCCCATCACCAACCTTTAATGAGATGATCAGACCCCATCACCAACCTTTAATGAGATCAGACCCCATCACAACCTTTAATGAGATCAGACCCCATCACAACCTCTAATGAGATCAGACCCCATCACCAACCTTTAATGAGATCAGACCCCATCACAACCTTTAATGAGATGATCAGACCCCATCACCAACCTTTAATGAGATCTGACCCCATCACAACCTTTAATGAGATGATCAGACCCCATCACAACCTTTAATGAGATCAGACCCCATCACAACCTTTAATGAGATCAGACCCCATCACAACCTTTAATGAGATGATCAGACCCCATCACAACCTCTAATGAGATCAGACCCCATCACAACCTCTAATGAGATCAGACCCCATCACCAACCTTTAATGAGATCAGACCCCATCACAACCTTTAATGAGATCAGACCCCATCACAACCTTTAATGAGATCAGACCCCATCACAACCTTTAATGAGATGATCAGACCCCATCACCAACCTTTAATGAGGTCAGACCCCATCACAACCTTTAATGAGATGATCAGACCCCATCACAACCTTTAATGAGATCAGACCCCATCACAACCTCTAATGAGGTCAGACCCCATCACAACCTTTAATGAGATGATCAGACCCCATCACCAACCTTTAATGAGATGATCAGACCCCATCACAACCTTTAATGAGATGATCAGACCCCATCACAACCTTTAATGAGATGATCAGACCCCATCACAACCTTTAATGAGATGATCAGACCCCATCACAACCTTTAATGAGATCAGACCCCATCACAACCTTTAATGAGATGATCAGACCCCATCACAACCTTTAATGAGATGATCAGACCCCATCACAACCTCTAATGAGATCAGACCCCATCACAACCTTTAATGAGATCAGACCCCATCACCAACCTTTAATGAGATCAGACCCCATCACAACCTCTAATGAGATCAGACCCCATCACAACCTTTAATGAGATCAGACCCCATCACAACCTTTAATGAGATCAGACCCCATCACAACCTTTAATGAGATCAGACCCCATCACAACCTTTAATGAGATCAGACCCCATCACAACCTTTAATGAGATCAGACCCCATCACAACCTTTAATGAGATCAGACCCCATCACCAACCTTTAATGAGATCAGACCCCATCACCAACCTTTAATGAGATGATCAGACCCCATCACCAACCTTTAATGAGATCTGACCCCATCACCAACCTTTAATGAGATCAGACCCCATCACCAACCTTTAATGAGATCAGACCCCATCACAACCTCTAATGAGATCAGACCCCATCACAACCTTTAATGAGATGATCAGACCCCATCACCAACCTTTAATGAGATGATCAGACCCCATCACCAACCTTTAATGAGATCAGACCCCATCACAACCTTTAATGAGATGATCAGACCCCATCACCAACCTTTAATGAGATCAGACCCCATCACAACCTTTAATGAGATCAGACCCCATCACAACCTTTAATGAGATGATCAGACCCCATCACAACCTTTAATGAGATCAGACCCCATCACAACCTCTAATGAGATCAGACCCCATCACAACCTTTAATGAGATCAGACCCCATCACAACCTTTAATGAGATGATCAGACCCCATCACAACCTCTAATGAGATCAGACCCCATCACAACCTTTAATGAGATCAGACCCCATCACCAACCTTTAATGAGATGATCAGACCCCATCACCAACCTTTAATGAGATCAGACCCCATCACAACCTTTAATGAGATCAGACCCCATCACAACCTTTAATGAGATCAGACCCCATCACAACCTTTAATGAGATCAGACCCCATCACCAACCTTTAATGAGATCAGACCCCATCACCAACCTTTAATGAGATGATCAGACCCCATCACCAACCTTTAATGAGATCTGACCCCATCACCAACCTTTAATGAGATCAGACCCCATCACCAACCTTTAATGAGATCAGACCCCATCACAACCTCTAATGAGATCAGACCCCATCACAACCTTTAATGAGATGATCAGACCCCATCACCAACCTTTAATGAGATGATCAGACCCCATCACCAACCTTTAATGAGATCAGACCCCATCACAACCTTTAATGAGATGATCAGACCCCATCACCAACCTTTAATGAGATCAGACCCCATCACAACCTTTAATGAGATCAGACCCCATCACAACCTTTAATGAGATGATCAGACCCCATCACAACCTTTAATGAGATCAGACCCCATCACAACCTCTAATGAGATCAGACCCCATCACAACCTTTAATGAGATCAGACCCCATCACAACCTTTAATGAGATGATCAGACCCCATCACAACCTCTAATGAGATCAGACCCCATCACAACCTTTAATGAGATCAGACCCCATCACCAACCTTTAATGAGATGATCAGACCCCATCACCAACCTTTAATGAGATCAGACCCCATCACAACCTTTAATGAAATCAGACCCCATCACAACCTTTAATGAGATCAGACCCCATCACAACCTCTAATGAGATCAGACCCCATCACAACCTTTAATGAGATCAGACCCCATCACAACCTTTAATGAGATCAGACCCCATCACAACCTTTAATGAGATGATCAGACCCCATCACAACCTCTAATGAGATCAGACCCCATCACAACCTTTAATGAGATCAGACCCCATCACAACCTTTAATGAGATCAGACCCCATCACCAACCTTTAATGAGATGATCAGACCCCATCACCAACCTTTAATGAGATCAGACCCCATCACAACCTTTAATGAGATCAGACCCCATCACAACCTCTAATGAGATCAGACCCCATCACCAACCTTTAATGAGATCAGACCCCATCACAACCTTTAATGAGATGATCAGACCCCATCACCAACCTTTAATGAGATCTGACCCCATCACAACCTTTAATGAGATGATCAGACCCCATCACAACCTTTAATGAGATCAGACCCCATCACAACCTTTAATGAGATCAGACCCCATCACAACCTTTAATGAGATGATCAGACCCCATCACAACCTCTAATGAGATCAGACCCCATCACAACCTCTAATGAGATCAGACCCCATCACCAACCTTTAATGAGATCAGACCCCATCACAACCTTTAATGAGATCAGACCCCATCACAACCTTTAATGAGATCAGACCCCATCACAACCTTTAATGAGATGATCAGACCCCATCACCAACCTTTAATGAGGTCAGACCCCATCACAACCTTTAATGAGATGATCAGACCCCATCACAACCTTTAATGAGATCAGACCCCATCACAACCTCTAATGAGGTCAGACCCCATCACAACCTTTAATGAGATGATCAGACCCCATCACCAACCTTTAATGAGATGATCAGACCCCATCACAACCTTTAATGAGATGATCAGACCCCATCACAACCTTTAATGAGATGATCAGACCCCATCACAACCTTTAATGAGATGATCAGACCCCATCACAACCTTTAATGAGATCAGACCCCATCACAACCTTTAATGAGATGATCAGACCCCATCACAACCTTTAATGAGATGATCAGACCCCATCACAACCTTTAATGAGATCAGACCCCATCACAGCCTTTAATGAGATCAGACCCCATCACAACCTTTAATGAGATGATCAGACCCCATCACAACCTTTAATGAGATCAGACCCCATCACAACCTCTAATGAGATCAGACCCCATCACAACCTTTAATGAGATCAGACCCCATCACAACCTTTAATGAGATGATCAGACCCCATCACAACCTCTAATGAGATCAGACCCCATCACAACCTTTAATGAGATCAGACCCCATCACCAACCTTTAATGAGATGATCAGACCCCATCACCAACCTTTAATGAGATCAGACCCCATCACAACCTTTAATGAAATCAGACCCCATCACAACCTTTAATGAGATCAGACCCCATCACAACCTCTAATGAGATCAGACCCCATCACAACCTTTAATGAGATCAGACCCCATCACAACCTTTAATGAGATCAGACCCCATCACAACCTTTAATGAGATGATCAGACCCCATCACAACCTCTAATGAGATCAGACCCCATCACAACCTTTAATGAGATCAGACCCCATCACAACCTTTAATGAGATCAGACCCCATCACCAACCTTTAATGAGATGATCAGACCCCATCACCAACCTTTAATGAGATCAGACCCCATCACAACCTTTAATGAGATCAGACCCCATCACAACCTCTAATGAGATCAGACCCCATCACCAACCTTTAATGAGATCAGACCCCATCACAACCTTTAATGAGATGATCAGACCCCATCACCAACCTTTAATGAGATCTGACCCCATCACAACCTTTAATGAGATGATCAGACCCCATCACAACCTTTAATGAGATCAGACCCCATCACAACCTTTAATGAGATCAGACCCCATCACAACCTTTAATGAGATGATCAGACCCCATCACAACCTCTAATGAGATCAGACCCCATCACAACCTCTAATGAGATCAGACCCCATCACCAACCTTTAATGAGATCAGACCCCATCACAACCTTTAATGAGATCAGACCCCATCACAACCTTTAATGAGATCAGACCCCATCACAACCTTTAATGAGATGATCAGACCCCATCACCAACCTTTAATGAGGTCAGACCCCATCACAACCTTTAATGAGATGATCAGACCCCATCACAACCTTTAATGAGATCAGACCCCATCACAACCTCTAATGAGGTCAGACCCCATCACAACCTTTAATGAGATGATCAGACCCCATCACCAACCTTTAATGAGATGATCAGACCCCATCACAACCTTTAATGAGATGATCAGACCCCATCACAACCTTTAATGAGATGATCAGACCCCATCACAACCTTTAATGAGATGATCAGACCCCATCACAACCTTTAATGAGATCAGACCCCATCACAACCTTTAATGAGATGATCAGACCCCATCACAACCTTTAATGAGATGATCAGACCCCATCACAACCTCTAATGAGATCAGACCCCATCACAACCTTTAATGAGATCAGACCCCATCACCAACCTTTAATGAGATCAGACCCCATCACAACCTCTAATGAGATCAGACCCCATCACAACCTTTAATGAGATCAGACCCCATCACAACCTTTAATGAGATCAGACCCCATCACAACCTTTAATGAGATCAGACCCCATCACAACCTTTAATGAGATCAGACCCCATCACAACCTTTAATGAGATCAGACCCCATCACAACCTTTAATGAGATCAGACCCCATCACCAACCTTTAATGAGATCAGACCCCATCACCAACCTTTAATGAGATGATCAGACCCCATCACCAACCTTTAATGAGATCTGACCCCATCACCAACCTTTAATGAGATCAGACCCCATCACCAACCTTTAATGAGATCAGACCCCATCACAACCTCTAATGAGATCAGACCCCATCACAACCTTTAATGAGATGATCAGACCCCATCACCAACCTTTAATGAGATGATCAGACCCCATCACCAACCTTTAATGAGATCAGACCCCATCACAACCTTTAATGAGATGATCAGACCCCATCACCAACCTTTAATGAGATCAGACCCCATCACAACCTTTAATGAGATCAGACCCCATCACAACCTTTAATGAGATGATCAGACCCCATCACAACCTTTAATGAGATCAGACCCCATCACAACCTCTAATGAGATCAGACCCCATCACAACCTTTAATGAGATCAGACCCCATCACAACCTTTAATGAGATGATCAGACCCCATCACAACCTCTAATGAGATCAGACCCCATCACAACCTTTAATGAGATCAGACCCCATCACCAACCTTTAATGAGATGATCAGACCCCATCACCAACCTTTAATGAGATCAGACCCCATCACAACCTTTAATGAGATCAGACCCCATCACAACCTTTAATGAGATCAGACCCCATCACAACCTTTAATGAGATCAGACCCCATCACCAACCTTTAATGAGATCAGACCCCATCACCAACCTTTAATGAGATGATCAGACCCCATCACCAACCTTTAATGAGATCTGACCCCATCACCAACCTTTAATGAGATCAGACCCCATCACCAACCTTTAATGAGATCAGACCCCATCACAACCTCTAATGAGATCAGACCCCATCACAACCTTTAATGAGATGATCAGACCCCATCACCAACCTTTAATGAGATGATCAGACCCCATCACCAACCTTTAATGAGATCAGACCCCATCACAACCTTTAATGAGATGATCAGACCCCATCACCAACCTTTAATGAGATCAGACCCCATCACAACCTTTAATGAGATCAGACCCCATCACAACCTTTAATGAGATGATCAGACCCCATCACAACCTTTAATGAGATCAGACCCCATCACAACCTCTAATGAGATCAGACCCCATCACAACCTTTAATGAGATCAGACCCCATCACAACCTTTAATGAGATGATCAGACCCCATCACAACCTCTAATGAGATCAGACCCCATCACAACCTTTAATGAGATCAGACCCCATCACCAACCTTTAATGAGATGATCAGACCCCATCACCAACCTTTAATGAGATCAGACCCCATCACAACCTTTAATGAAATCAGACCCCATCACAACCTTTAATGAGATCAGACCCCATCACAACCTCTAATGAGATCAGACCCCATCACAACCTTTAATGAGATCAGACCCCATCACAACCTTTAATGAGATCAGACCCCATCACAACCTTTAATGAGATGATCAGACCCCATCACAACCTCTAATGAGATCAGACCCCATCACAACCTTTAATGAGATCAGACCCCATCACAACCTTTAATGAGATCAGACCCCATCACCAACCTTTAATGAGATGATCAGACCCCATCACCAACCTTTAATGAGATCAGACCCCATCACAACCTTTAATGAGATCAGACCCCATCACAACCTCTAATGAGATCAGACCCCATCACCAACCTTTAATGAGATCAGACCCCATCACAACCTTTAATGAGATGATCAGACCCCATCACCAACCTTTAATGAGATCTGACCCCATCACAACCTTTAATGAGATGATCAGACCCCATCACAACCTTTAATGAGATCAGACCCCATCACAACCTTTAATGAGATCAGACCCCATCACAACCTTTAATGAGATGATCAGACCCCATCACAACCTCTAATGAGATCAGACCCCATCACAACCTCTAATGAGATCAGACCCCATCACCAACCTTTAATGAGATCAGACCCCATCACAACCTTTAATGAGATCAGACCCCATCACAACCTTTAATGAGATCAGACCCCATCACAACCTTTAATGAGATGATCAGACCCCATCACCAACCTTTAATGAGGTCAGACCCCATCACAACCTTTAATGAGATGATCAGACCCCATCACAACCTTTAATGAGATCAGACCCCATCACAACCTCTAATGAGGTCAGACCCCATCACAACCTTTAATGAGATGATCAGACCCCATCACCAACCTTTAATGAGATGATCAGACCCCATCACAACCTTTAATGAGATGATCAGACCCCATCACAACCTTTAATGAGATGATCAGACCCCATCACAACCTTTAATGAGATGATCAGACCCCATCACAACCTTTAATGAGATCAGACCCCATCACAACCTTTAATGAGATGATCAGACCCCATCACAACCTTTAATGAGATGATCAGACCCCATCACAACCTTTAATGAGATCAGACCCCATCACAACCTTTAATGAGATCAGACCCCATCACAACCTTTAATGAGATGATCAGACCCCATCACAACCTTTAATGAGATCAGACCCCATCACAACCTTTAATGTGTGATTGGCCGATCTGGCCGATCGTTATATATAATATATATATTTTAATGTATTAATAGGATGTTTCTGTTTCTAATCATTGTATGCCGATTATATCAAGGTCAGCATTATGTGAGAGTTCTTGTTAATTAGTTGAGCAGATGAAAATGAGTTTGTTGACTCATTTAGAGTGGAGCCACACCGTCTGACCGTCAGCTGTAAAGGAACGGTGAATAAATGTTCCATCACTGCAGCAGAGGAGAATCAGTCCACAATGTCACACACTAAGGAAAGGAGCTATAACATAACAACATGGACTATATGGAGAACACACCACCAAAGTAGAATCCAATGTAACGCAGCCCCTGTGATCCGCTCTGCATCAATACTCATGAGGGTGGCCCATCAGTCAGTGCATCACCAATAGGATGATGTGTGTTCTGTGCGTTGCTAAACATCTATTGTTCTTATGAATCCAAGTTCCTTCATTGCATCAAATACAAAGCATGTTTCTAATGTTACCACAAGAACAGACTCCTTCCTCGAGGCCCTAGAACTTAATAATGCAGGATAATTGAACGGAGATGGCTCCATGCCACATGGCCCATGTTTCCATATCCGCTGAGGTGAACATATGAGTCTGTTATGCTGCCTGCTGCGTCTCCTTGCTAATGCACATCCGTGAGTTGTCTTATGCTCTGTGCTTCTGGGCCTTTGGTTTAGTCACCATGAATTGATCTCATATTCATTTTGAATTGAAAGGAAACAAAGATAAATCCTGCAATACTTCTGTTTTGCTATTTAGCAAAGTCCTGTTCCATTAAGGCTGCCCCACACTACACGATTTTTTAATCTTATGCGATTTTTGAGTCGGAGTACACCACACACTTAACGAGAATCGCAGCCGATTTGTTGCTCTCCGATCCGACATAAGATTAAGATAAGATAGGATAATCTTATCCGATTCTCGGCCGTGTAGGCTACGTCATCCAGCACAAGACGAGAGATCGAGAGACAAGAGATTGTAGATCTAGAGCAGCGGTTCCCAAACTTTTTTTCCTGCGCACCCCCTTTACGTCCCAACCGGGTTGGCGCACCCCCGATCCCCACTTCAAAAAGAAGGAAAAAAAACGCAACAAAGCTTTGTTTTATCGCCATATAAAGACTCATGTTTAATCATGCGTAAATAACCAGAACACGCATGACAATAACAACATCAACAAATATACAACAAATAGGACAGCCAAGGGACACGACTGACGTTGTGTGCAAGATCTGCTCATGTGTGATACGCGTAATAGAAGAAGTTAATAGAAATGATGATAAACAAAATATCACAGAGCATAGAGCAGGATTGTGAACGTTTACAACGTCTCATGTCAATTTACAATCTGCAAAATGTGTCTGTGTTGGCCGACTTACTTTTTTTAGTTAGGATATTGATGCTGCGCGCCTCCTATTTGCAACGGAATTTGTTTAAGATATAAAACCATTTAATTTAACACACACGCACTAAAACAGATATTTTCGTTTTTAAATAAATATTTGGAAACGAAAATTGAAAAGTGAGGCGCCGGGGGAGGGGGCATCACGATGGTGACTCTCCATCGTGATGTGATGGCATTATGGAGCACCCTCGGGTCAGCATGTGTGTGTGTGTTTTGCGCGTGTGTTTGTGTGTGCGTGCGTCGCTATTATGTTGACTACACACTCAACATGCCGAAAATATCTAACATGTTGGATAACCCCAATTTTGAGATCGGGTGGTCTTAAGTTTATGAGATTCTATCTTAGAACACTACGGCAGACAGGATCATCTTGGCCGATTTTCGTCCCGATTCGGCTGCCATGGGAACGCCACCCCGATTCTCGTAAAGGGCAAATCGGCCACGATATCGGGACATTTATCTTGTAGTGTGGGGTCAGCTTTATATAACCATTTAGTACAGTGTTTCTCCCAAAGTTCTGAGTCAATGTGAAATGGTGATAGAAAGCATGGTTTCAAAACAACCTAAACAGTACCAGATCAAAGGTCATTTATCAGGAAGGAGGACAAAAGGTTCCTGATGGGCAGATTTTAGAATAAAACAAGTGATTTAAGGAATACTAAATATAAGCAAGGCTAGTAGTATTAGTGTCTGAGCCCTAAGCAGAAGGGTTTAACTCTCCTCTCCTCTCCTAGGCATGCCTCCTCTGGCTTCAGAAGGGTTTAACTCTCGTCTCCTCTCCTAGGCATGCCTCCTCTGGCTTCAGAAGGGTTTAACTCTCGTCTCCTCTCCTAGGCATGCCTCCTCTGGCTTCAGAAGGGTTTAACTCTCGTCTCCTCTCCTAGGCATGCCTCCTCTGGCTTCAGAAGGGTTTAACTCTCGTCTCCTCTCCTAGGCATGCCTCCTCTGGCTTCAGAAGGGTTTAACTCTCGTCTCCTCTCCTAGGCATGCCTCCTCTGGCTTCAGAAGGGTTTAACTCTCGTCTCCTCTCCTAGGCATGCCTCCTATGGCTTCAGAAGGGTTTAACTCTCGTCTCCTCTCCTAGGCATGCCTCCTATGGCTTCAGAAGGGTTTAACTCTCGTCTCCTCTCCTAGGCATGCCTCCTCTGGCTTCAGAAGGGTTTAACTCTCGTCTCCTCTCCTAGGCATGCCTCCTCTGGCTTCAGAAGGGTTTAACTCTCGTCTCCTCTCCTAGGCATGCCTCCTCTGGCTTCAGAAGGGTTTAACTCTCGTCTCCTCTCCTAGGCATGCCTCCCCTGGCGTCCATGGCGGCCGTCCTGCCGGGGGTGCCCCCCCTCCCCCTCCCTCCTCTCCTGGCGGGGGTGTCCCCGCCCCTGGTCTCCTCGGCCCCGCCCCCCCTGCCCCCGCCCATTGCCAATGGGGCCCCTCCCACAGGCATGATTCAGCCAATCGCCGGCTTCCCTCATCCAGGTACATAATGAAATAAAAACGAAATGACAGCGGGTGGCTATCCTTCACCATGTTAGTAACAGCACACGGTTGTTATGTCACCATGTTAGTAACAGCACACGGTTGTTATGTCACCATGTTAGTAACAGCACACGGTTGTTATGTCACCATGTTAGTAACAGCACACGGTTGAGTGTTATGTCACCATGTTAGTAACAGCACACGGTTGTTATGTCACCATGTTAGTAACAGCACACGGTTGAGTGTTATGTCACCATGTTAGTAACAGCACACGGTTGAGTGTTATGTCACCATGTTAGTAACAGCACACGGTTGAGTGTTATGTCACAATGTTAGTAACAGCACACGGTTGTTATGTCACCATGTTAGTAACAGCACATGGTTGTTATGTCACCATGTTAGTAACAGCACACGGTTGTTAGGTCACCATGTTAGTAACAGCACACGGTTGTTATGTCACCATGTTAGTAACAGCACACGGTTGTTATGTCACCATGTTAGTAACAGCACACGGTTGTTATGTCACCATGTTAGTAACAGCACACGGTTGTTATGTCACCATGTTAGTAACAGCACACGGTTGAGTGTTATGTCACCATGTTAGTAACAGCACACGGTTGTTATGTCACCATGTTAGTAACAGCACATGGTTGTTAGGTCACCATGTTAGTAACAGCACACGGTTGTTATGTCACCATGTTAGTAACAGCACATGGTTGAGTGTTATGTCACCATGTTAGTAACAGCACACGGTTGAGTGTTATGTCACCATGTTAGTAACAGCACACGGTTGAGTGTTATGTCACCATGTTAGTAACAGCACACGGTTGTTATGTCACCATGTTAGTAACAACACATGGTTGTTATGTACAGGTGATATTCACCTCTCCTTCAATCACTATTCACTCTCCACGGAGCCTGAGGTGAATCATTGTTTTAGTATATATATTTATTAATATATTTATTTATTTATATTTTAGTATATACTACACGTGAACACTCCAAAAATAAACAAGACAACACTTTTTGCCGGGATTAATTCGTTTTTAGTAGCGTGACTTCCGTCACGCGTGCTCCGAAAACAATATCCCCAGTTTGAGATGTCAATCACGGGTTACTGCCCAAGACCCCGAGATAGTGATGGCATCTCAGGAGGTTCACGCGTAGCATCTACTAACCATGACTATAGCACCATGCTGTGACAGAGTGTAGGTGGTCTGTGGGGTAGCCCCAGACCATGACTATAGCACCATGCTGTGACAGAGTGTAGGTGGTCTGTGGGGTAGCCCCAGACCATGACTATAGCACCATGCTGTGACAGAGTGTAGGTGGTCTGTGGGGTAGCCCCAGACCATGACTATAGCACCATGCTGTGACAGGAGAGTGTAGGTGGTCTGTGGGGTAGCCCCAGACCATGACTATAGCACCATGCTGTGACAGTGTGTGTAGGTGGTCTGTGGGGTAGCCCCAGACCATGACTATAGCACCATGCTGTGACAGAGTGTAGGTGGTCTGTGGGGTAGCCCCAGACCATGACTATAGCACCGTGCTGTGACAGTGTAGGTGGTCTGTGGGGTAGCCCCAGACCATGACTGTAGCACCATGCTGTGACAGTGTGTGTAGGTGGTCTGTGGGGTAGCCCCAGACCATGACTATAGCACCGTGCTGTGACAGTGTAGGTGGTCTGTGGGGTAGCCCCAGACCATGACTATAGCACCATGCTGTGACAGTGTAGGTGGTCTGTGGGGTAGCCCCAGACCATGACTATAGCACCATGCTGTGACAGAGTGTAGGTGGTCTGTGGGGTAGCCCCAGGGCAGACGGCTCATCTCCTTCTCTGCCCTCCGTCCTCCAGGCTCCTCGGTCAACAAGTCCTCGTCCTTCAGCCGCTCCAGTAGCAAGCTCCAGAAGGGCCCGTCTGTGGAGGCTGCCAGGTAACGCTACCACTGGTCCATCACTGGTCCATCACAGTGAGCCTAGGAACAGCCTTCACTGGTCCATCACTGGTCCACCACAGTGAGCCTAGGAACAGCCTTCACTGGTCCGTCACTGGTCCACCACAGTGAGCCTAGGAACAGCCTTCACTGGTCCATCACAGTGAGCCTAGGAACAGCCTTCACTGGTCCATCACTGGTCCACCACAGTGAGCCTAGGAACAGCCTTCACTGGTCCATCACAGTGAGCCTAGGAACAGCCTTCACTGGTCCATCACAGTGAGCCTAGGAACAGCCTTCACTGGTCCACCACAGTGAGCCTAGGAACAGCCTTCACTGGTCCATCACTGGTCCACCACAGTGAGCCTAGGAACAGCCTTCACTGGTCCATCACAGTGAGCCTAGGAACAGCCTTCACTGGTCCATCACAGTGAGCCTAGGAACAGCCTTCACTGGTCCACCACAGTGAGCCTAGGAACAGCCTTCACTGGTCCATCACTGGTCCATCACAGTGAGCCTAGGAACAGCCTTCACTGGTCCATCACTGGTCCACCACAGTGAGCCTAGGAACAGCCTTCACTGGTCCACCACTGGTCCACCACAGTGAGCCTAGGAACAGCCTTCACTGGTCCACCACAGTGAGCCTAGGAACAGCCTTCACTGGTCCATCACTGGTCCACCACAGTGAGCCTAGGAACAGCCTTCACTGGTCCATCACTGGTCCACCACAGTGAGCCTAGGAACAGCCTTCACTGGTCCACCACAGTGAGCCTAGGAACAGCCTTCACTGGTCCATCACTGGTCCACCACAGTGAGCCTAGGAACAGCCTTCACTGGTCCATCACTGGTCCACCACAGTGAGCCTAGGAACAGCCTTCACTGGTCCACCACAGTGAGCCTAGGAACAGCCTTCACTGGTCCATCACTGGTCCACCACAGTGAGCCTAGGAACAGCCTTCACTGGTCCTTCACTGGTCCATCACAGTGAGCCTAGGAACAGCCTTCACTGGTCCACCACAGTGAGCCTAGGAACAGCCATCACTGGTCCACCACAGTGAGCCTAGGAACAGCCTTCACTGGTCCTTCACTGGTCCACCACAGTGAGCCTAGGAACAGCCTTCACTGGTCCGTCACAGTGAGCCTAGGAACAGCCTTCACTGGTCCTTCACTGGTCCACCACAGTGAGCCTAGGAACAGCCTTCACTGGTCCATCACTGGTCCACCACAGTGAGCCTAGGAACAGCCTTCACTGGTCCACCACAGTGAGCCTAGGAACAGCCTTCACTGGTCCATCACAGTGAGCCTAGGAACAGCCTTCACTGGTCCATCACAGTGAGCCTAGGAACAGCCTTCACTGGTCCACCACAGTGAGCCTAGGAACAGCCTTCACTGGTCCATCACTGGTCCATCACAGTGAGCCTAGGAACAGCCTTCACTGGTCCATCACTGGTCCACCACAGTGAGCCTAGGAACAGCCTTCACTGGTCCATCACTGGTCCACCACAGTGAGCCTAGGAACACTCAGCCTCTCTCCTTGTGGATCTGACCGCTATGTATGTGCTAGGAAATGTCAATACTTTCAAAATGATTTTGAATGTGTGCTTAATTGCGGGTTTGGTTTATTGTACTCAGCTGCTGGATATTACCATCTAACCAGCGTCTATGTTTTGTGTTGGAGAACATGGTGAATGAAGGAGGTCTAGGATCAGTCGTGTGTGGGGTCTGTCGTACATGTTCTCTTGGTATTTCGATGGGTTTGTTTTGAGGTGTGTATGAGTTAATGTTTCCCTTTGTCCCGCCCAGTGCTCTGACGCCGCCCCCTGATTGGGCAGTTCCTCAGTCATCCAGGCTAAAGTACAGGCAACTCTTCAACTCCCAGGACAAGATGATGAGCGGACACCTCACTGGTGAATGAGCGCTTTCTTTACTGACACACTAGTGCACACACACACACTGCCCCTGTACTTTGAACTCGTATGAATCCTTTCTAAGAAACTAATTCTGTTTGTGCGTGCGTGTGTGCGTGTGTGCGTGTGTGTTTTCAGGTCCTCAAGCTCGTACTATCCTCATGCAGTCCAGTCTTCCTCAGACCCAGCTAGCCTCTATATGGTAAACTTCAGTCAACATTACGTACACAGGTCCACACTGCACCAAATATGGCTCCTACTTCCATGGCACTGCACACACTACACACATGTGAATATTTAATGTGTATGAGGGATTTCTTCTTCAAACATAAAACACTCAAAGTAGTCGCTTTGTGTTCAGTTTTTCTATCACCCTGGAACATAACGACTCCATGACCAACATACTACATTGTACATGTTACTCCCATACGTCACAATCTTTTGAAGAAATCTAACTCAACACAGTCCATGGCAGAGAGATTTCACGATCATATTGAATCCCTTAAATAGTGTGTTTGTCCCCGACCCCTTTGTCGATGTTGATCAAGCATTACTGTGTACTGGCACCCAGGAGTCTGTCGGACATCGACCAGGACGGCAAGCTGACGGCTGAGGAGTTCATCCTGGCCATGCACCTCATCGACATGGCCATGTCAGGGCTGCCCCTCCCCCCCGTGCTGCCCCCCGACTACCTGCCGCCCACCTTCAGGTGAACTGTGTGTGACGTGTGATGTGTGACGCTGTTGTGGCTGGTGATCACATGAACGGATCACTACTGCTTCTATTCATTCACTCACCACCCTCATACCATTAGTCAAAGGGGGCTTTTTGCTTTTTGCCTTTGTAGAAAAAGCTGCTAAATCGGTTGATGAAAACCATGAACCCTTCTTTATTAATACCGCCCGCTTACTGCCACGTCTTATTTCTACGGCGGACACTAGCTGTAGAAACACCCCATGGGAAACGTGCATACATATCATCAGTGCAACCCTTTTAGATTGGACAGATAGGCATGATAACCCTAATGGAAGAACGGCGGTGTCACTGAGGGCTGTGTGTGTTTAAGGAGAGTACGCAGAGGTGTCACTGAGGGCTGTGTGTGTTTAAGGAGAGTACGCAGAGGTGTCACTGAGGGCTGTGTGTGTTTAAGGAGAGTACGCAGCGACAGCGTGCAGTCGGACCAGAAGAGCGTCCAGGAGGAGGCTGAGGAGGAGGCAGAGATCAACCAGAAACTACCAGGTGATGGTCGCTGGCTCACGGTACCAGCTCTTCACCCTTCTGAAGCCTCACTACCACACGTGTCAAATAAAAACAAAGCTCTTCATGTGTCTGACGCCGTCTTCTGTGTCTCCATCCGTCCATGCCCACCTCTCACCCTGTAGTGACCTTTGAGGACAAGAAGAGGGAGAACTTTGAGCGCGGGAACCTGGAGCTGGAGAAGCGGCGGCAGGCCTTGCTGGAGCTGCAGAGGAAGGAGCAGGAGCGGCTGGCCACGCTGGAGAGGGAGGAGCAGGAGCGCAAGGTGGGCTCCCACCTCCCGCTATACCCTCTGTGTACACACACTGTCCCATCTCACCATGTGGAGGACTCATCACAGCTTCAGTGGTCATTGGTTCAAATAAAAGGTCGGATTGATGTATGGAATGATTTATCTTTGTAATGAATTTGTATTTTGTTAGGAGCGCGAGAGAATGGAGCAGGAGAGGAGACGGCAGCAGGAGCTGGAGAAACAACTGGAGAAACAGAGGGAACTGGAGAGACAGAGAGAGGAGGAGAGGAGGAGGGAGATCGAGAGGAGAGAGGTGAGGAGGAGGAGGAGGAGAGACAGATAGAGGAGAGGTGAGGAGGACGAGCGGGGAGGAGGAGGAGAGACAGAGGAGGAGAGGTGAGGAGGAGGAGAGACCGAGAGGAGAGAGGTGAGGAGGAGAGGAGAGGGGAGGAGGAGAGGGGAGCTTGTTGATCCACACTATCATGTGGGAGGAAACATGGACTTCCGGGGAGAAGGAGAGTTTGATGTGAAACAGAAGCATGTTGAACATGTCGAGTCCACTCCAAATGAGGAGGTCATTTTTGAGGTATTTCTACGTAGAATCACATCACTTACCTTTTTGTTCTGGTCAGATAACTCGACTGACAATGGATTCCATTACAACCACTGAGGTGTGTGTGTGTGTGTGTGTGTGTGTGTGTGTGTGTGTGTGTGTGTGTGTGTGTGTGTGTGTGTGTGTGTGTGTGTGTGTGTGTGTGTGTGTGTGTGTGTGTGTGTGTGTGTGTCAGCTGACGGTAGACGTGTGTGTGTGTGTCAGCTGACGGTAGACGTGTGTGTGTGTGTGTGTGTGTGTCAGTAGACGTGTGCTGTGGTCCCACTGTGTGTGTCAGCTGACGGTAGACGTGTGTGTTCTGACGTGTGTGTGTGTCAGTAGACGTGTGTGTCAGCTGACGGTAGACGTGTGTGTTCTGACGTGTGTGTGTGTGTGCCCGTGTGTGTTCTGACGTGTGTGTGTGTGTGTGTGCTGACGGTAGACGTGTGTGTTCTGACGTGTGTGTGTGTCAGCTGACGGTAGACGTGTGTGTTCTGACGTGTGTGTGTGTGCCCGTGTGTGTTCTGACGTGTGTGTGTGTGTGTGTGCTGACGGTAGACGTGTGTGTTCTGACGTGTGTGTGTGTGTGTGTGCTGACGGTAGACGTGTGTGTTCTGACGTGTGTGTGTGTGTTCTGACGTGTGTGTGTCAGCTGACGGTAGACGTGTGTGTTCTGACGTGTGTGTGTGTGTGTTCTGACGTGTGTGTGTGTGTTCTGACGTGTGTGTGTGTGTTCTGACGTGTGTGTGTGTGTTCTGACGTGTGTGTTCTGACGTGTGTGTGTGTGTTCTGACGTGTGTGTGTGTGTTCTGACGTGTGTGTGTGTGTGTGTTCTGACGTGTGTGTGTGTGTGTGTTCTGACGTGTGTGTGTGTGTGTGTGTGTGCCCAGGCTGCTAAGCGGGAGCTGGAGCGGCAGCGGCAGCTGGAGTGGGAGCGGCAGCGGCGGCAGGAGCTGCTGACCCAGAGGAACCGCGAGCAGGAGAGCATCGTGCTGCTGAAGGCCCGGAAGAAGACCCTGGAGTTTGAACTGGAAGCCCTGGTACACACACGCACACACACACACACACACACACACACACACACACACACACACACACACACACACACACGACCACACACACACACACACAAGCACGGCTCCTCCATGGTTCTTGACCATTTGAGTTGAACTGGTGAACATTATGTTGTTGCTGGTCCTTATATTTGAGAGCAGAACTAGAAGTGAGGCTGAGCGTTTCCAACAGCATTGTTAACAGGCCTCACGGTGCTGGGACCAGTAGGAGGTGAGCTCTGGAGGAGAGCCCTACGGGGAACCGCTGACCTACAGGAACGTGTGTTAGAGAACACAGCCGGCGTGTCTGCACGTCGAGGCACACGTCGCCAGCAGCTTCCACCACTTGACTTTTGCTGGTGTTTTCTCATCATGCTGACAGAACGATAAGAAGTCCCAGCTGGAGGGGAAGCTGCAGGATGTGCGGTTCAGACTGTCGGCCCAGCGGAGAGAGGTGGAGCAGACCAATCAGACCAGAGAAACCCGCATCGCTGAGATCACTCTGCTGCAGCAGCAGCTGCAGGTAGGCACCGCGCAGACAAGACGCCGACCACATTCAAAACACTGCTGAGTGAGTGTTCACTTCAGAATTGGTAATTATGTGAACAGGATTCAGGGTTCATCATTCTAACCATGTTTAAAGTGTGGACCCTCTGACTGAAGGGAAGCTGGTCCCCATGGTAACCACCCACACCAACTGTTCATCACTTCCTTTGTTTTTAGTATGAGCGTTGAAAGGAGCGATGTTGTATATGAAATGTGCCAAACACCATGGCGTTGTACGTATGAGAAGCCTTAGCATGTCCCCGACCCAGCCATGATCCAAGTCACCACGGAGCGCCACGCAACCACCTCCACCGCTGCCTTATCTCTCTCATCTGCCTTATCTCTCTCTCATCTGCCTTATCTCTCTCATCTGCCTTATCTCTCTCTCATCTGCCTTATCTCTCTCTCATCTGCTTTATCTCTCTCTCATCTGCCTTATCTCTCTCTCATCTGCCTTATCTCTCTCATCTGCCTTATCTCTCTCTCATCTGCCTTATCTCTCTCATCTGCCTTATCTCTCTCTCATCTGCCTTATCTCTCTCATCTGCCTTATCTCTCTCTCATCTGCCTTATCTCTCTCTGCATCTGCCTTATCTCTCATCTGCCTTATCTCTCTCTGCATCTGCCTTATCTCTCTCATCTGCCTTATCTCTCTCTCATCTGCCTTATCTCTCTCATCTGCCTTATCTCTCTCTCATCTGCCTTATCTCTCTCTGCATCTGCCTTATCTCTCTCATCTGCCTTATCTCTCTCTCATCTGCCTTATCTCTCTCATCTGCTTTATCTCTCTCATCTGCCTTATCTCTCTCATCTGCCTTATCTCTCTCTGCATCTGCCTTATCTCTCTCTCATCTGCCTTATCTCTCTCATCTGCCTTATCTCTCTCTCATCTGCCTTATCTCTCTCTCATCTGCCTTATCTCTCTCTCATCTGCCTTATCTCTCTCTCATCTGCCCTATCTCTCTCTCATCTGCCCTATCTCTCTCTCATCTGCCTTATCTCTCTCATCTGCCCTATCTCTCTCTCATCTGCTTTATCTCTCATCTGTCCTATCTCTCTCTCATCTGCCTTATCTCTCTCTGCATCTGCTTTATCTCTCTCTCATCTGCCTTATCTCTCTCTCATCTGCCTTATCTCTCTCTCATCTGCCTTATCTCTCTCTCATCTGCCTTATCTCTCTCATCTGCCCTATCTCTCTCTCATCTGCCTTATCTCTCTCATCTGCCTTATCTCTCTCATCTGCCTTATCTCTCTCTCATCTGCCCTATCTCTCTCTCATCTGCCTTATCTCTCTCATCTCTCTCTCATCTGCCTTATCTCTCTCTCATCTGCCTTATCTCTCTCATCTGCCTTATCTCTCTCATCTGCCTTATCTCTCTCATCTGCCTTATTTCTCTCTGTATCTGCTTTATCTCTCTCTCATCTGCCTTATCTCTCTCTCATCTGCCTTATCTCTCTCTCATCTGCCTTCTCTTTCTCATCTGCCTTATCTCTCTCTCATCTGCCTTATCTCTCTCTCATCTGCTTTATCTCTCTCTCATCTGCCTTATCACTCTCTCATCTGCCTTATCTCTCTCTCATCTGCCTTATCACTCTCTCATCTGCCTTATCTCTCTCTCATCTGCCTTATCTCTCTCATCTGCCTTATCTCTCTCTCATCTGCCTTATCTCTCTCATCTGCCTTATCTCTCTCTCATCTGCCTTATCTCTCATCCGCCTTATCTCTCTCATCTGCCTTATCTCTCTCATCTGCCTTATCTCTCATCTGCCTTATCTCTCTCTCATCTGCCTTATCTCTCTCATCTGCCTTATCTCTCTCATCTGCCTTATCTCTCTCTGCATCTGCCTTATCTCTCTCTCATCTGCCTTATCTCTCTCATCTGCCTTATCTCTCTCTCATCTGCCTTATCTCTCTCTCATCTGCCTTATCTCTCTCTCATCTGCCCTATCTCTCTCTCATCTGCCCTATCTCTCTCTCATCTGCCTTATCTCTCTCATCTGCCTTATCTCTCTCTCATCTGCCTTATCTCTCATCCGCCTTATCTCTCTCATCTGCCTTATCTCTCTCATCTGCCTTATCTCTCATCTGCCTTATCTCTCTCTCATCTGCCTTATCTCTCTCATCTGCCTTATCTCTCTCATCTGCCTTATCTCTCTCTGCATCTGCCTTATCTCTCTCTCATCTGCCTTATCTCTCTCATCTGCCTTATCTCTCTCTCATCTGCCTTATCTCTCTCTCATCTGCCTTATCTCTCTCTCATCTGCCCTATCTCTCTCTCATCTGCCCTATCTCTCTCTCATCTGCCTTATCTCTCTCTCATCTGCCTTATCTCTCTCTCATCTGCCTTATCTCTCTCTCATCTGCCTTATCTCTCTCTCATCTGCCCTATCTCTCTCTCATCTGCCCTATCTCTCTCTCATCTGCCTTATCTCTCTCTCATCTGCCTTATCTCTCTCTCATCTGCCCTATCTCTCTCTCATCTGCCTTATCTCTCTCTCATCTGCCTTATCTCTCTCTCATCTGCCTTATCTCTCTCTCATCTGCCCTATCTCTCTCTCATCTGCTTTATCTCTCATCTGTCCTATCTCTCTCTCATCTGCCTTATCTCTCTCTGCATCTGCTTTATCTCTCTCTCATCTGCCTTATCTCTCTCTCATCTGCCTTATCTCTCTCTCATCTGCCTTATCTCTCTCATCTGCCCTATCTCTCTCTCATCTGCCTTATCTCTCTCATCTGCCTTATCTCTCTCATCTGCCTTATCTCTCTCTCATCTGCCCTATCTCTCTCTCATCTGCCTTATCTCTCTCATCTCTCTCTCATCTGCCTTATCTCTCTCTCATCTGCCTTATCTCTCTCATCTGCCTTATCTCTCTCATCTGCCTTATCTCTCTCATCTGCCTTATTTCTCTCTGTATCTGCTTTATCTCTCTCTCATCTGCCTTATCTCTCTCTCATCTGCCTTATCTCTCTCTCATCTGCCTTCTCTTTCTCATCTGCCTTATCTCTCTCTCATCTGCCTTATCTCTCTCTCATCTGCTTTATCTCTCTCTCATCTGCCTTATCACTCTCTCATCTGCCTTATCTCTCTCTCATCTGCCTTATCACTCTCTCATCTGCCTTATCTCTCTCTCATCTGCCTTATCTCTCTCATCTGCCTTATCTCTCTCTCATCTGCCTTATCTCTCTCATCTGCCTTATCTCTCTCTCATCTGCCTTATCTCTCATCCGCCTTATCTCTCTCATCTGCCTTATCTCTCTCATCTGCCTTATCTCTCATCTGCCTTATCTCTCTCTCATCTGCCTTATCTCTCTCATCTGCCTTATCTCTCTCTCATCTGCCCTATCTCTCTCTCATCTGCCTTATCTCTCTCTCATCTGCCTTATCTCTCTCTCATCTGCTTATCTCTCTCTCATCTGCCTCATCTCTCTCTCATCTGCCCTATCTCTCTCTCATCTGCCCTATCTCTCTCTCATCTGCCCTATCTCTCTCTTGCCTTACCGTCACAGAACAGAGCGTGACCGACTCAGAGGACAACATTCATAAACTTCATTTTACACATTAGACTTTATTAGAGTAATGGTGACGAGCATAGACCAGTGGTTCTCCAACGTTCTCTACCGTGTACCACCTCATCAAATATTAGTCTCCTCAAGTACCACCGTTATGAGCGATGTTATAAAATATAACAGTACAGTAGGCCCTGTTCAGCTACACACAGCGCACGTAGGAGGCTCATTCATTATTATTAGATTATTAGATTATTCATTATAGAACAGCTGTAGAACTGACACACACACACACACACACACACACACACACACACACACACACACACACACACACACACACACACACACACACACACACACACACACACAATGTTGTTTCCGACTATTGAATGGTGGACTTTTGTGCGTGTTTGTAAGAGGAGGTTGGTGATGGTTTCATGGGTTCATTTCTAAGAACATAAGAACATCACCACAGACCAGCTGTGCTGGGTTCACCCCCCCCGGTCACAGTGTTTTTAACCTTCATTTTATCACTTATATCTTACCGTCACTTTAGCTTGCTATCGTGAAAAAATATTGTCAAAAATATTACAGGAAAGGCAAAACTTATTTTAAACCCCATTTTAATGATCTCATGGTTGATTTAGTTTTCATTCATTGTTTTTTTGGAGATTCCTGTGCTAATAACAAGTTTGAGAACCACTGGAATAGATTTCTATGTTTACGGTCATAAAAGTCATACTGGCAAACCACACGGTTTAGGGTTCACTGACACATTCAAGTGCCATTTGGTGTCCACTTGGAAAATAAAATCACGCCTGGTTTTAGTTTGACTGCAAAACGCATCAGGCTGAGCCTCGTTCCTCGCTGTCTCCCTCAGGACTCCCAGCAGTGGCTGGGCAGGCTGATCCCAGACAAACAGTGTCTGAACGACCAGCTGAAGCAGGTCCAGCAGAACAGCCTCCACCGTGAGTACAGCAGAGGACCCGCCGGCCCTCTGGAGGCGTCACCATGGGGCTTCTTTAACGCTACAGTTACACAAGTTTAAATCACCGTGTCACATCTGAAGAGCAGTATTCAGGATATCACAGGGTACTGCCACAGTCCAGGTTTAACCACTGACATCACAGCTCACGAGCCAAGCAGCCATTAGTAAGACGACATCCCCACTGTCTGAACTGTCCATTCATAAATAAACTCTGTGTACTAATGCTAACAGAAAGAACAGACCCTCACTCTGCCTTGATTAGCAATGCATTAGATGTAATGTGTGTGTGTGTGTGTGTGTGTGTGTGTGTGTGTGTGTGTGTGTGTAGGCGACAGTCTCAACTCCCTCCAGAAGGCTGTTGAGCAGAAGGAGTCGAGCAGGCAACAGCTCAAAGAGCAGCTGGACGCCGTGGAGAGAGAAACCAGGTCCAAACTCCTGGAGATCGACGCCTTCAACACTCAGCTGAAGGTACCTTCAGTAGACTAGAGACCAGCCTTCAACACTCAGCTGAAGGTACCTTCAGTAGACTAGAGACCAGCCTTCAACACTCAGCTGAAGGTACCTTCAGTAGACTAGAGACCAGCCCATTTAGAGCTTCACACAGAACACACACTCAGTGTGCGGGAAATAATGATCTTACAAAAATGATCCAGTATAAATCCATCCAAATGATTTGTTCATTTTAGCATAACGTATTGCATATTCCTTCTAGCCCTTAGCAACAGTAACAGAAACGTTATCCCTCGTGATCAATGGAGTTATACGATTCCTACCTTGATGGTGTGTTAGCTAGCTGTGTAGTTCAACCCGCTATCCTGCGTTTGGTAAGGGACATACCCAACCGCTTTTACAAACCAAAACATAGGGCTGAAGTTCAATGGCTCACAAAGTTATCTTTCTATTCGCCTTGGTAACTTTCAACTAACTATTGCGTCTAACGGTGTATACCTGCCCAGGAGATGGTAGGACTGCAGAACTCCTCTCCAAAGATTCATTGTTTGGGCAATATCTCTACACAATGGTCAAATGACAAAGAACCCTACCCGAAACAATCGCCATACTAGAAGGCATTAACGCAGAGACGTTCCACACATCAAAGTATCCTCAATGGATAGAACATTAAAGTCTACCAATGTTTAGAAGTGTATCCCGCTAGCTGTACAACAATAGAAAGCAGGTGACAGCCTGCATGGCCAGTGGAGCGCTGGTCTGTGTAACGCAGGCTGCATGTTACACAGGGCACACTGACTCAGTGTAACGCAGGCTGCATGTTACACAGGGCACACTGACTCAGTGTAACGCAGGCTGCATGTTACACAGGGCACACTGACTCAGTGTAACGCAGGCTGCATGTTACACAGGGCACACTGACTCAGTGTAACGCAGGCTGCATGTTACACAGGGCACACTGACTCAGTGTAACACAGGCTGCATGTTACACAGGGCACACTGACTCAGTGTAACACAGGCTGCATGTTACACAGGGCACACTGACTCAGTGTAACACAGGCTGCATGTTACACAGGGCACACTGACTCAGTGTAACGCAGGCTGCATGTTACACAGGGCACACTGACTTAGTGCAGCCTGTTTGAAGTACAGGTTCAACTCAATATCCATATGCGTACTTTGGTGGAAACTATCACGGACTAACAATTCAAACACAAACTTGTTGAGATTTGGACCGACTGTAAGGAAGAAGGCTGCTTATTCACTATCGTCATATTAGAACCACAGCAACATTGAAGGCCAGACAATGTCATGCATGCAACAAGGATTTATATCACCAGCAGCTCAGATTTGAACTTTTAACTGTAGTAATTGTTTTGTTTACCTTCATATACCCGGGGTATAAAAGATACAGCCCTAGCACTTTAACTCATGGCGACTGCGTTTCACCTGTTGGATGTTTTTTATGGTTCTTGCTTGTGTTCTCATCCGCGCTGAAAGGGTTTACGTGTCTTATATGTGTCTTCTATGACCACAATGTTTGTATCGATGTACAATCTACCGATATTCTGTAACCGTGGTAGGAAAGATGGTTGTTGCCCGATCTCATCAGTGTTTGGGTGGCTGGGGAATTCTACACTGACGATGGCAGCTTTATTTTTAAAGATCATACATTTCAACCTGAAACGCCCGGCTCTCCAACTGCACAAAGACACTGAAAACGCTGCTGCCATATACTCTCTCCTTATTGCAAACATCTGAGAAAAAACCCATGCAAGCACTCAGAAAAGAACACGATGTGGCCACAGGCCCTCCGTGGCTAGGTCTTATGTATCCAACCCCCTGGTCATCAACTGTTAGTGTGACCTGGGGAGTGTTAATACTCTGTTATATCAAACCCCCTGGTCATCAACTGTTAGTGTGACCTGGGGAGTGTTAATACTCTGTTATATCAAACCCCCTGGTCATCAACTGTTAGTGTGACCTGGGGAGTGTTAATACTCTGTTATATCAAACCCCCTGGTCATCAACTGTTAGTGTGACCTGGGGAGTGTTAATACTCTGTTATATCAAACCCCCTGGTCATCAACTGTTAGTGTGAGCTAGTGTGTTAATAGTGTTAGTAGTGTTAATACTCAAGTGTTAGTAGTGTTAATACTGTTGAATCCAACCCCCGGGACAGAGCCACCTCGTGAAACAAATGTGTTTGCAGATGTTTGCCACAGATGCAGTAGGTCTTTATGGCCTTTACGTGTACAAGTAGGGTCATTAGGGTCAATGAGTCTGTGAGCCTTCCAGTGGCCATGGTGAACCCCCCCCGGTCCACTTGTGATCTCTAGGAGGATGTCCACGTACACAGAGCCAGCCTCTAGGGAGGGGTCCTCCGTAGTCCACAAACATGTTGGAGACTGTTAACAGAAACCTGCAGAGCCTTTTCCATCTGGTGTCTTTTCTGTTCTGGCCAATTGCAAGTGACCTTCGTTTGAATTGGTCCAATCACAAAGTGTGTGGTTCTGGCCCTGTGGGTGCTCTTGGGTTGTATTTTGGATAGTGTGTCAGAACTAAGAGCGGTAGGGGAGCGCCCGTCTCGCCTGCATCCTGGTTGGTCAGGTTACAGAAACATAGTCAGGAGCTAAGCTGTCACATTTAACATTGATGCCAAATGTTAACCGTGACAACCATGACCAAATCAGTACAGGATTTAAACTTTCTTGCATTTGAACCATGATGGCTGATAATTCAACGTCCATGACAAATGACCTTTGACATAATTAGTTAGTTTGACTTTACTGCCCTACTGCTTCCCTCTTTACATATAGATATGCACCCCTATAGGGGATGTGTGTTTCTATACCCTCCTCTGCCATGTTGCCTCACTGTCTTTCACTGCTGTCTTGCCCTCACTCTTACTGTCCGTCCATCTCAACATGACTAACTTTGGTTTCTTTCATGGTTTTAAATGATACTGTCAGTAACCCTTTTTATTTTGTATTTCTTTATGTCCCTCTCTTCTCCCCCCTGGTTCTCTTGCCTTTGCCCATGCCAGTGTCTGTGTGAGTTCTATGCAAACCACTGTGCCAGGATAGAGGCCCTGCAGCGGCAGCTGGAGGAGGAGGAGAGTGGGAGACAGGTAGAGCACTGTGCCTCCCGGGCGCTACTGGAGTACCAGCAGCTCCTCAATCTACTACATGCTACTTGCTAGTGGTATAGTAGCGGTGATGATAGAAAATAAACTTCAAGTCAGCACGCTGATCTCATGCTATTGTCACCTTGTTGGCCAAAAGCTTCTGGAAATGGTAACTTTTATTTGTTAGTTTAAATAATCAGCTTTTCATTTTTGGGTATCAAGCCCCTGATGTATGGGTAATCATTGTTTCACATACACCTTGCTCAGTGCTGCCCCTGGATGCACACAGTTGTATTGCAGCCTTTCGATACCTTGCCTTATCCATGCAATCGGTTTGACTGATCACCTCCACTCACACACAAACGTGCATCCATTGCCACTGGTGTGCTGTGTTTCTCTATGGATCACTTTCTAAAGAGCGGCTCCATGTGTCCAGCCTGGGCCCTGTGTCTCTGAGGGGCTCTAAACACACACTAATGACCCTGTGCTGCATGGCGTTCATCACCACACTGTTCTAACCTCACACTAACAGGGGACAGCGAATGGACCCGCCACTAGCACTGTATACCAACCATACGGACCATGTCTCACCCTCTCTACTGCCCCCCCATCCTTTCCTGTCATGCAGCATGTGGACAAAGTGCATAGTTAGCACTTATGCTTCCCATTTCTAGGCAGAATTTCCTAATATCTCCTGAGCGGCTGGTGTCCGGAATGGAACAAGTGGCGCTTTAAACAATGCTCCCATTAGATGGATAGTGGATATTGTGCCTCTATGGGCTGTAGCCGTCCTACCAGTGGACCAGTAACCTACTGCTGGTCATTAGATGGGTAGTGGACCAGTAACCTCCTCTACTACTGGTCATTAGATGGGTAGTGGACCAGTAACCTCCTCTACTACTGGTCATTAGATGGGCAGTGGACCAGTAACCTACTACTGGTCATTAGATGGGCAGTGGACCAGTAACCTACTACTGGTCATTAGATGGGTAGTGGACCAGTCCTCTACTACTGGTCATTAGATGGGCAGTGGACCAGTAACCTACTACTGGTCATTAGATGGGTAGTGGACCAGTCCTCTACTACTGGTCATTAGATGGGTAGTGGACCAGTAACCTACTACTGGTCATTAGATGGATAGTGGACCAGTCCTCTACTACTGGTCATTAGATGGATAGTGGACCAGTAACCTATACTGGTCATTAGATGGGTAGTGGACCAGTAACCTATACTGGTCATTAGATGGGTAGTGGATATTGTGCCTCTATGGGCCCCTGAAGCCTTCCTACCAGTGGACCAGTAACCTCCTCTACTATTGTTCAACCGCAACGGTTGTTTGTCATCTTATCAGGGTGTGTGACAATGAAATGGGGAAGTGTGTGTGTGTGTGTGTGTGTGTGTGTGTGTGTGTGTGTGTGTGTGTGTGTGTGTGTGTGTGTGTGTGTGTGTGTGTGTGTGTGTGTGTGTGTGTGTCTTTCCTTGCAGTGCCCGGTGCAGTTACATCATTGTGTGTCAGCGGCCAGGCTGTGCTTTGCGGGGCTTTACCACGTTGTACAGGTCACACAGCACCCCGTCTGCCTTCCTGTAGTCCCTGACCCCCTGACCCCTGACCACTGACCCCTAACCCCTGACCCCTGGGCTCTTACCCTTATGCTGCTGATTGAATAACTTTATTAAGACCCTTAACGCTAGCAGCTGATCCTTCATAAAGTTTTTACCTAGCTGGCTTAGAAACTGCAAAATAGCTAAAGCTACTTCCTCAGGACTATATAAATGCTGGTAGCCAACGATTAAGAAATAACCAGGAAGACCAGTTGCCCAGCATAGTGTGTGTGTGTGTGTGTGTGTGTGTGTGTGTGTGTGTGTGTGTGTGTGTGTGTGTGTGTGTGTGTGTGTGTGTGTGTGTGTGTGTGTGTGTGTGTGTGTGTGTGTGTGTGTGTGTGTGTACTGTGGTAGTGAGGAGGCACATCCTAACTGCTGGTTGGCATAAAACTTGACAGCTCACCACTTTCTCTTCCTCTGTTACAAAGAACGCTGCTTCCTGCAAGGTCTTCCCCAGAGAAATAGAAACAAGAGTGATTCTACTTAGGATAAAGATGATTTGATTGAATAAAGCGTGATCATAGGAAGACACAGGAAGCTCTTCATTGAGACACACAAGCGACAGAGGGTTTTAAATAAAGGACAAAGCGGTTCCCTGTGGTTCCAAATAGGCCTAGTCACTAACTACGTTCTAGTCTAGGCCTAGTTACTAACTACGTTCTAGTCTAGGCCTAGTTACTAACTACGTTCTAGTCTAGGCCTAGTCACTAACTACGTTCTAGTCTAGGCCTAGTCACTAACTACGTTCTAGTCTAGGCCTAGTCACTAACTACGTTCTAGTCTAGGCCTAGTCACTAACTACGTTCTAGTCTAGGCCTAGTCACTAACTACGTTCTAGTCTAGGCCTAGTCACTAACTACGTTCTAGTCTAGGCCTAGTCACTTACTACGTTCTAGTCTAGGCCTAGTCACTAACTACGTTCTAGTCTAGGCCTAGTCACTAACTACGTTCTAGTCTAGGCCTAGTTACTAACTACGTTCTAGTCTAGGCCTAGTCACTAACTACGTTCTAGTCTAGGCCTAGTTACTAACTACGTTCTAGTCTAGGCCTAGTTACTAACTACGTTCTAGTCTAGGCCTAGTCACTAACTACGTTCTAGTCTAGGCCTAGTCACTAACTACGTTCTAGTCTAGGCCTAGTCACTAACTACGTTCTAGTCTAGGCCTAGTCACTAACTACGTTCTAGTCTAGGCCTAGTTACTTGTCAGTAAAAATACTGAGTCTGAGTTGAGCATGGTCAAATCAGGAAGGTGTTAGGGAGAGGGCCATAGGCCTGGTGTAGTGTTAGGGAGAGGGCCATAGGCCTGGTGTAGTGTTAGGGAGAGGGCCATAGGCCTGGTGTAGTGTTAGGGAGAGGGCCATAGGCCTGGTGTAGTGTTAGGGAGAGGGCCATAGGCCTGGTGTAGTGTTAGGGAGAGGGCCATAGGCCTGGTGTAGTGTTAGGGAGAGGGCCATAGGCCTGGTGTAGTGTTAGGGAGAGGGCCATAGGCCTGGTGTAGTGTTAGGGAGAGGGCCATAGGCCTGGTGTAGTGTTAGGGAGAGGGCCATAGGCCTGGTGTAGTGTTAAGGAGAGGGCCGTAGGCCTGGTGTAGTGTTAGGGAGAGGGCCGTAGGCCTGGTGTAGTGTTAGGGAGAGGGCCATAGGCCTGGTGTAGTGTTAAGGAGAGGGCCATAGGCCTGGTGTAGTGTTAGGGAGAGGGCCATAGGCCTGGTGTAGCGTTAGCTCTATCCTGGCTGTAGTGTTAGCTCTATCCTGGCTGTAGTGTTAGCTCTATCCTGGCTGTAGTGTTAGCTCTATCCTGGCTGTAGTGTTAGCTCTATCCTGGCTGTAGCGTTAGCTCTATCCTGGCTGTAGCGTTAGCTCTATCCTGGCTGTAGCGTTAGCTCTATCCTGGCTGTAGCGTTAGCTCTATCCTGGCTGTAGCGTTAGCTCTATCCTGGCTGTAGCGTTAGCTCTATCCTGGCTGTAGTGTTAGCTCTATCCTGGCTCTAGTGTTAGCTCTATCCTGGCTGTAGCGTTAGCTCTATCCTGGCTGTAGCGTTAGCTCTATCCTGGCTGTAGCGTTAGCTCTATCCTGGCTGTAGCGTTAGCTCTATCCTGGCTGTAGTGTTAGCTCTATCCTGGCTCTAGTGTTAGCTCTATCCTGGCTGTAGCGTTAGCTCTATCCTGGCTGTAGCGTTAGCTCTATCCTGGCTGTAGCGTTAGCTCTATCCTGGCTGTAGTATTAGCTCTATCCTGGCTGTAGCGTTAGCTCTATCCTGGCTGTAGCGTTAGCTCTATCCTGGCTGTAGCGTTAGCTCTATCCTGGCTGTAGCGTTAGCTCTATCCTGGCTGTAGTATTAGCTCTATCCTGGCTGTAGCGTTAGCTCTATCCTGGCTGTAGCGTTAGCTCTATCCAGCTTACTGGTTTAATGTGTAAAGTGTTTTTTAATTTCTAATTTAAAATTCACATCCAACTACAAATAATATTCACATGATCGACTAGTTTGTTCACTTTATTCTTATTTTAATTTGGATTCTATGGTTACGTTTGTATAGTTGTATATCATTTCTGCATGTGTGTCCATGCAATCAGAATATATAGTATATTGTGATGCCTATTATATGTCGTGTTCTAATCATCATATCATAACTAGGCAGATTAAAAGCAGGGAGCTAAAGAGATGATTGGTTCCTCCCTGAAGAATCTTCCTGCCTTTAAACACTCTGGTGAACGGTAGACAGCTGGTCAATACTACATGTGCTGCTAGCATGAAACTCAATACAGGTTCACCGTACTTCAACTCCTTCATGCAAAGCTAACCTTTATGCTCTGGTAGTTTG
Organism: Micromesistius poutassou; assembly: GCF_964030765.1. NCBI lineage: Eukaryota > Metazoa > Chordata > Actinopteri > Gadiformes > Gadidae > Micromesistius > Micromesistius poutassou. The sequence continues at coordinate 20,475,793 of NC_140277.1, forward strand.
ATGTTGCTCTCACTAATGCACTTGCATTATATTTATTGCCTGGAATTATAACTTATTTGAAAGTATAACAAAATATGTGGGTTTTTTCCAAGGCAACTGCCTTGACTAACCACTAATGAAGTGATTAACAGCGTGTGCAGTAAATGGAGCAAAGCTATAAAAGCCATTTCCTAAAACCTGTCATCATGTGAGTTTGGTCACCTCCACCTCCCCCCCCCCCCCCCCCCCCCCCCCCCGCTCACCGCTTACTCCTTCCCACAATGCATTGCAGGAGCTAAGGGAAATCCACTGTCGGCAGCAGAGACAGAAGCAGAAAGAGTCGGAGGGGGACGCCCTCACGAGAACACACCCCTTCTCACACACGCCGAACGAGAGCCGGGCGGCCGAGCTCCACGACGTCAGGCAAGTTACGGGAAATGATGCTTGATATGTTTCTGATATGTAACCCTAAAACCCATTGAAAAAAAACCTTTTAAAAGGTCGCTAAGGCCCCGCTTAGACAAACTGCAGCGGGAGGATTGTACAATTGGGAAGCAGATGAAGTGCCAGACCTCAAACTGGCATCACAGCCCTGTTTGGGCTCAGTGCATTGTACAGTCGTGGTATTGCTATGAGATGGTTTCCTTTACTGAGAGTCTATTAGTTTATGTTGATGTGTGTGCCCACGGTCTCCTAGGTGTCCCTCTGAAGAGGTGGGAGGCTGGCGGGGCGAGGGGGGCGCCGCCGCGGCCCCCAAAGGGGCCAGTCCCGGGGCCACGTCGGCGTCTCAGGCCTGGCTGAACCGCGTCACCCTGGAGGAGGAGGAGCGGAAGAGGAGGGGCGTGGAGGAGGAGGAGGAGGGCCGCAAGAGGACGGCGGGAGGAGGAGGAGGAGGAGGAGGAGAGGAGAAGGAGGACGAGGGCGTAGCCCACAAGGACGGGCAGGATAAAGTCAGCCAGCTGTTCAGCCAGCAGCCCGACCCCTGGGCCCCCACAGGTGTGTGTTCACTGTGTTTATAGACGGGGTTCAGCCGGGCCCCTGGGCCCCCACAGGTGTGTGTTCACTGTGTTTATAGACGGGGTTCAGCCGGGCCCCTGGGCCCCCACAGGTGTGTGTTCACTGTGTTTATAGACGGGGTTCAGCCGGGCCCCCGGGCCCCCACAGGTGTGTGTTCACTGTGTTTATAGACGGGGTTCAGCCGGGCCCCTGGGCCCCCACAGGTGTGTGTTCACTGTGTTTATAGACGGGGTTCAGCCGGGCCCCTGGGCCCCCACAGGTGTGTGTTCACTGTGTTTATAGACGGGGTTCAGCCGGGCCCCCGGGCCCCCACAGGTGTGTGTTCACTGTGTTTATAGACGGGGTTCAGCCGGGCCCCCGGGCCCCCACAGGTGTGTGTTCACTGTGTTTATAGACGGGGTTCAGCCGGGCCCCTGGGCCCCCACAGGTGTGTGTTCACTGTGTTTATAGACGGGGTTCAGCCGGGCCCCCGGGCCCCCACAGGTGTGTGTTCACTGTGTTTATAGACGGGGTTCAGCCTGCAGCTCCAATATAGTACATAAGAATGGAACTGTGTTTGTGTATCAAACCCAGCAGCTAGATCCAGTGGTCCGGTCTCTTATCGATATATATTGAACATGTTTTATATTGATATTGATCAAAAGTCTATCACGATACGATACTTTATTGTTTTATTGGCCAGGCCTACTCTCTGTAGGCCTTTCGTGTCAGCCGTTGTGCAGTTCCCATACCACACCGTGAAGCACTTGGTGAAGATGCTCTCAACGGTGCAGCCATAGAAGTTCCGGAGGTTCTGAGGGGAGAGCTCTTCTTCAGAGGAAGAAGAGGCGTTGTTGAGCATCAGAGTGGAGGTGTTGAGTGACCAGGAGACGTCTTGTGAGATGTGGACACCCAGGAGCTGGTGACCCGCTCTCCTTCAGCCCCGTTGATGTGAATGGGTGTGTGGATGCTTGCCTTTGGTTTCCGGAAGTCGACGATGAGTTCTTTGGTTTTGGTGTTGAGCGCAAGGTTGTTATTTGCGCACCATGCTGCCAAGTGCTGGACTTCCTCCCTGTAGGCTGATTCATCATTGTTCCTGATCAAGCCGATCAATGTAGTGTCGTCTGCAAATTTGATGATGGAGCTAGTGTTGTGAACGGGGGAGCAGTCGTGGGTGAAGAGGGTGTACAGTAATGGGCTGAGCACACACCCTTGTGGCACACCCAGTGTTTAGAGGAAGTGAGGTGGAGGAGAGGTTGTTTACCCTCACCGTCTGTGGTCTGTTGATCAGAAAGTCCAATATCCAGTTGCAGATATGCGGATATGCTGATGCCAAGCTTGTGTAGTTTCATGATCAGATCAGATGGTGTGATTGTGTTCAACACTGAGCTGATGAATAGCGTCCTAGCATAGGGTTTACCCACTCTCCCCAGGCGGGCAGAGTGGGTCCATCTGTTGGCCCGGTGTGCATACTGGTGGGGCGTAACGGACCGTCGGACAAATGATACGGACCCCAAGTGACAGCTGTCTGCTGAAAACATCTTTCTCGAATGCCGCCTGAGTTTGTTGTTGCTGGTGACGTAAAGAGGTCAGCCGGTGGCTCTGTTACCACTAGTTGAAATGGTTACAGCACCACCTATCGTACCGGGGCATGACACGCTTCGGCCAATGAATCGATTTACTCACCGCCATGTATACCCGGACAATTGCAGTTGTCCAATTGAGGAGCATAGTCGAGCTATGGCTTTAATGGGATTAAGCTGTGCATGTAAACGTACTGCGTGACTGCACATCGGCTAGGAATAAGCTTGGTAGTGGTAGCTTATGTGGGGTTAGCCTTAGCCTAGCTCGTAGGCCACCCCGCTTCCCCCGCTGTTGTTGACGGTGTGGCCCCCGCCTCCGGGCCCTCCTCCCTGGGAGAGCTGGTATCTGGACCCTGGTGCCCTGGCTATCTCCAGTGGTAGTTGAAGATCTAGACAGATGTGGCTCGTGCAGTGAGCATGGATGTCCAAAAGGTCTACCGTACAATATATTCCCCTAGTTGTATCGTGGGAAAAGCGCTGCCAATAATAAACAAACACTAACACACGCAGAGCCTCGCGCTGTAGCCACGACGCCATCTGGTGGCGTCTTCTAACGTTGATCCTGTTGCACCATGTCACGGTAAAGCCTCCGAGTGGTCCATCTCTCCACAGGCCTTTCTACGCACTGGTCGCTTGCCTTGTCCTAAGAGTCTCACTGCCTAGTGTGATCCTGTGTGGTGCATTTGACCACTAAAACACTTCCCATCTGTGTTGTGATCCTGTGTTGTGCTGTACATTTGACCACTAAAACACTTCCCACCTGTGTTGTGATCCTGTGTTGTGCTGTACATTTGACCACTAAAACACTTCCCACCTGTGTTGTGATCCTGTGTTGTGCTGTACATTTGACCACTAAAACACTTCCCACCTGTGTTGTGATCCTGTGTTGTGCTGTACATTTGACCACTAAAACACTTCCCACCTGTGTTGTGATCCTGTGCTGTACATTTGACCACTAAAACACTTCCCACCTGTGTTGTGATCCTGTGTGGTGCTGTACATTTGACCACTAAAACACTTCCCACCTGTGTTGTGATCCTGTGCTGTACATTTGACCACTAAAACACTTCCCACCTGTGTTGTGATCCTGTGCTGTACATTTGACCACTAAAACACTTCCCACCTGTGTTGTGATCCTGTGCTGTACATTGGACCACTAAAACACTTCCCACCTGTGTTGTGATCCTGTGTTGTGCTGTACATTTGACCACTAAAACACTTCCCACCTGTGTTGTGATCCTGTGTTGTACATTTGACCACTAAAACACTTCCCACCTGTGTTGTGATCCTGTGTGGTGCTGTACATTCGACCACTAAAACACTTCCCACCTGTGTTGTGATCCTGTGTGGTGCTGTACATTCGACCACTAAAACACTTCCCACCTGTGTTGTGATCCTGTGTGGTGTTGTACATTTGACCACTAAAACACTTCCCACCTGTGTTGTGATCCTGTGGTTGCCATAGGGATGGCAGAGCGGGCGCCGGCCCCCGGCCTGTTGGAGCAGAAGGTTCCGGTCACCAGCTTCGACCAGCAGCCCGTGAAGGTGGTCTACTACAGGGCGCTGTACCCCTTTGACGCACGCAGCCACGACGAGATCAGCATCGCCCCAGGGGACGTCGTTATGGTTGGTCACACGCACACTGTCCAGTCCTGTGTGGGTGTGTCTGAATGCAAGCTTGGAGCGGGACAGGAGCGAGGGGCGTGAAGAGGTTTCTGTATTGGAGGTTTGATCTGGTAGTTAGTGGTTATTAGTGCTGAGCCCCATCATTCAGATATTGGTTTGTTAGATATGGATTCAAATCTCAATTGTGGATTAAAATGTTTCAGGTGGGGTTGTTTATAAAAATATATTTGCGAACCACACCGAATATGCTGGTGAATACTAATTAGGGCTTTGACTTTTGCCCAAAATCATATTAGAAGTTTGTTTGTTTATTAATATTAATATTCAAATATATTTGAATATTTATTATTATAAAACGGGTGGCTTAAATCAAGCAATCTGATTGGTTCCTAACTGTTGTATAATGGGCATATACATAACTGCTATGACGTCCAATCAGTTTACAGAGTTCCATATCACGCCGCGCCTAACTTGGACTGTTGTTTATTTATAAAAGCAATAGTTCACTGAAGCCTAAAAATATGTTGATTGATGGAGAGGGTGGAAATATTGTAAAGCATTAGGCACACGGTGAGTGAACTCGATAGTAGGCTAAATTGCCGGCAAAGGGTTCGAATGATCTTTTCATCTTTAAGGGGGTCTCTCTATCTCATAAAAAAGGTTGGTGCAACGCGCACATAGCCTTACCATGCGCAAAAGCGCCGGTATTTGTAACCTCTTTAAGTTCTACCTTAACATCTTGCGTGTTTCGAAACGTTCTTTGCTCGTAGAACCTTCTTAGCTCTACCGTAGTGATGTTTCAGCTCCTTCAGTCTCCCCCACTGTACAGTAAACTTTAGAAATCCCCGTTGCGCATGTTCATTCCAAGTTCGCATCCGTAGCCAATTGAGGCCAAATTAAACGGCACGTTTGAATTAAGGATATTGTCTCGGCTGTTCTTTATTTTGGGCCGTGGGTACAGCAGGCAAGGTCAGCTCGACTCGCTTCCAATAATTTCAAAAACTTCAAAAAATTATTTTTAAATAAAAAAATGAACAAAACTGTCTAAATTAAGTAAATGATACTGGGAAACGAATAAACCATTATAAGCAACGAGTGAACTTAATAAGCGATAGAAACACTTTTTGCAACCACCGCCTCTTTCCGTTGACATTTAGTTTTCACCTTTTCAAATGCGACAGATGTAATTAAGGCAACCTGGTCTCACAGGAATCCGTGAAATGAGTCGGTCTACGTCCCGTTTACAAAAGATAATGCCCATAAAAGGTTAGAATATTAAGGGCTGCCTAATATTCGTTTGAATATTATAATTTGTGTTAATATTCGACCAACGAAGTCTGGAGTCAAAGCCCTAATACTAATATGTATGGAAGGGACACCCCAGTCCTGCAGTCCAGGACACCTGGCCTGGAGTCTGGGTGGCGGTAGCCCTCAACAGAAGGACCAGCATGCTGTGTGGGGCATTATCCAAACACAGCAGCACCAGGACACCTGCCGTCCAGTGTGAGGATCAGCAGACCGAGACCTTCTCTTACCCGCACTGAAGCTCATTTAAGTCGATCCGAAAGCTAGTGGTGCCCACGCAGCAATCCCACCTGATCATTAAACCAGTGGAGAAACAAGAGATTCTGCAGCAGGAGTCTCTGCCGCTCGGCCTCAGGCAGGGAGAGGTGAACACTGTTAACTCACTTTGATTGAGTTTCTTCCTCAATTTGATCAGAGAACCTAATAAATATTCAAAACTTGAAATTATGTATTCGGGCCAGCCCTAGCGGTCACTTAACCTTCAGCTAACCAACCTTTAGATGGGCATAGTGTGTGTGCGTGGGTGTTTGTGTGGGTTTGCCCACGTGTGTGGATGTGTAATAACTGTTTGCTCTCTCCTTTGCCATCCAACCTGAAGGTTAAAGGGGAGTGGGTAAGTTCTTGCCACGCCCACTGTGTTGACTTCACCAATCACAGGCCATGATTTAGTTGACAACTCGCTGCCATTGGTCCATCTCATGCCTCGTTCAGAGCCAGTGGATGCATGTCTTTATCTTGATTTGAGTCACCCCTTGATGTTGTGGTCGTCTGTTGCACCTGTTGTAGTGTGACCTGCTGCTCCTCTAACCTTCTGGACATGCACTCAGTTTGAAACGGAAGAAAAACGCTTTCTCCTGCCAAACTAGTGTTTGCTAGGACAAGAGTCAAGAGTCAGGAGTTCTGGATCATATACAGACCATACAGTGTCTGTATAGGGCTATAGGTCTATACAGTGGTCTGTATAGGGGTCTATACAGACCATACAGTGGTCTATATAGGGCTATAGGTCTATACAGTGCTCTGTATGGTGGTCTATACAGACCATACAGTGTCTGTATAGGGCTATAGGTCTATACAGTGGTCTGTATAGTGGTCTATACAGACCATACAGTGTCTGTATAGACCCCTATACAGACCATACAGTGGTCTGTATAGTGGTCTGTATAGGGCTATAGGTCTATACAGTGGTCTGTATAGTGGTCTATGCAGACCATACAGTGGTCTGTATAGGGCTATAGGTCTATACAGTGGTCTGTATAGTGGTCTATACAGACCATACAGTGTCTGTATAGGGCTATAGGTCTATACAGTGGTCTGTATAGTGGTCTATACAGACCATACAGTGGTCTGTATAGGGCTATAGGTCTATACAGTGGTCTGTATAGTGGTCTATACAGACCATACAGTGTCTGTATAGGGGTCTATACAGACCATACAGTGTCTGTATAGGGCTATAGGGCTATACAGACCATACAGTGGTCTGTATAGGGCTATAGGGCTATACAGACCATACAGTGGTCTGTATAGGGCTATAGGTCTATACAGTGGTCTGTATAGGGGTCTATACAGACCATACAGTGTCTGTATAGACCCCTATACAGACCATACAGTGGTCTGTATAGTGGTCTATACAGACCATACAGTGTCTGTATAGGGCTATAGGTCTATACAGTGGTCTGTATAGTGGTCTATACAGACCACTATACAGACCATACAGTGGTCTGTATAGACCTATAGCCCTATACAGACCACTGTATGGTCTGTATAGGGCTATACAGACCATACAGTGTCTGTATAGGGCTATAGGGCTATACAGTGGTCTGTATAGTGGTCTATACAGACCATACAGTGTCTGTATAGGGGTCTATACAGACCACTATACAGACCATACAGTGGTCTGTATAGGGCTATACAGACCATACAGTGTCTGTATAGGGCTATAGGTCTATACAGTGGTCTGTATAGTGGTCTATGCAGACCATACAGTGGTCTGTATAGGGCTATAGGTCTATACAGTGGTCTGTATAGTGGTCTATACAGACCATACAGTGGTCTGTATAGGGCTATAGGTCTATACAGTGGTCTGTATAGTGGTCTATACAGACCATACAGTGGTCTGTATAGGGCTATAGGTCTATACAGTGGTCTGTATAGTGGTCTATACAGACCATACAGTGTCTGTATAGGGGTCTATAGGTCTACAGTAGGCTACAGGTCTACAGTGTCTGTATAGGGCTATAGGTCTACAGTAGGCTATAGGTCTACAGTAGGCTATAGGTCTACAGTGTCTGTATAGGGCTATAGGTCTACAGTAGGCTATAGGTCTACAGTAGGCTACAGGTCTACAGTAGGCTATAGGTCTACAGTAGGTCTACAGTGTCTGTATAGGGCTATAGGTCTACAGTAGGCTCTACAGGTCTACAGTAGGTCTACAGTATCTGTATAGGGCTATAGGTCTACAGTAGGCTACAGGTCTACAGTAGGCTATAGGTCTACAGTAGGCTACAGGTCTACAGTGTCTGTATAGGGCTATAGGTCTACAGTAGGCTATAGGTCTACAGTAGGCTATAGGTCTACAGTGTCTGTATAGGGCTATAGGTGTACAGTAGGCTATAGGTCTACAGTAGGCTACAGGTCTACAGTGTCTGTATAGGGCTATAGGTCTACAGTAGGTCTACAGTGTCTGTATAGGGCTATAGGTCTACAGTAGGCTATAGGTCTACAGTAGGCTATAGGTCTACAGTAGGTCTACAGTGTCTGTATAGGGCTACAGGTCTACAGTAGGCTATAGGTCTACAGTAGGTCTACAGTGTCTGTATAGGGCTATAGGTCTACAGTAGGCTATAGGTCTACAGTGTCTGTATAGGGCAATAGGTCTACAGTAGGCTATAGGTCTACAGTAGGCTATAGGTCTACAGTAGGCTATAGGTCTACAGTAGGCTATAGGTCTACAGTAGGTCTACAGTGTCTGTATAGGGCTATAGGTCTACAGTAGGCTACAGGTCTACAGTAGGCTATAGGTCTACAGTAGGTCTACAGTGTCTGTATAGGGAGGTCTTTGTGGTAATGCTGCTGCCTTGCTCCAATAGGTGGACGAGTCCCAGACGGGGGAGCCCGGTTGGCTGGGAGGAGAGCTGAGGGGACGGACCGGATGGTTTCCGGCCAATTACGCAGAGCGGATCCCTGACAGCGAAGCACCAATCAGCCTGCGTAGCTCTGCCTCGGCCACGCCCACCCCCACCCAGCAGCCCGTAGCCACGCCCCCTCCCGCCCCGGGACACAGCTCCTCCGCCTCGTCTGCCAGTAGCAACTGGGCCGACTTCAGCACCACGTACGTACTGTAGGACTACTGTAGGACTACTGTAGGACTACTGTAGGACTGTACTGTAGGACTGTACTGTACTGTAGGACTGTACTGTAGGACTGTACTGTAGGACTACTGTAGGACTGTACTGTAGGACTGTACTGTAGGACTGTACTGTACTGTAGGACTACTGTAGGACTGTACTGTAGGACTGTACTGTAGGACTGTACTGTACTGTAGGACTACTGTAGGACTGTACTGTACTGTAGGACTGTACTGTAGGACTGTACTGTAGGACTGTACTGTAGGACTACTGTAGGACTGTACTGTAGGACTGTACTGTAGGACTGTACTGTACTGTAGGACTACTGTAGGACTGTACTCTACTGTAGGACTGTACTGTAGGACTGTACTGTACTGTAGGACTACTGTAGGACTGTACTGTAGGACTGTACTGTAGGACTGTACTGTAGGACTACTGTAGGACTGTACTGTAGGACTACTGTAGGACTGTACTGTACTGTAGGACTGTACTGTAGGACTGTACTGTACTGTAGGACTGTACTGTAGGACTGTACTGTACTGTAGGACTGTACTGTAGGACTGTACTGTAGGACTGTACTGTAGGACTGTACTGTAGGACTGTACTGTAGGACTACTGTAGGACTGTACTGTAGGACTACTGTAGGACTGTACTGTACTGTAGGACTGTACTGTAGGACTGTACTGTACTGTATGACTACTGTAGGACTGTACTGTACTGTAGGACTGTACTGTAGGACTGTACTGTACTGTATGACTACTGTAGGACTGTACTGTACTGTATGACTACTGTAGGACTGTACTGTACTGTAGGACTGTACTGTAGGACTGTACTGTAGGACTGTACTGTAGGACTACTGTAGGACTGTACTGTACTGTAGGACTGTACTGTAGGACTACTGTAGGACTGTACTGTAGGACTGTACTGTAGGACTACTGTAGGACTGTACTGTACTGTAGGACTGTACTGTAGGACTGTACTGTAGGACTGTACTGTAGGACTGTACTGTAGGACTGTACTGTAGGACTGTACTGTAGGACTGTACTGTAGGACTGTACTGTATGACTGTACTGTACCGCTGTACAGCAGACTGTGACTGTAGGGAACAGTCTCTGTTGACAGGCTGTTGTCAGACTGTGTGACTGTAGGGAACAGTCTCTGTTGACAGGCTGCTGTCAGACTGTGACTGTAGGGAACAGTCTCTGTTGACAGGCTGCTGTCAGACTGTGTGACTGTAGGGAACAGTCTCTGTTGACAGGCTGTTCTCAGACTGTAGGGAACAGTCTCTGTTGACAGGCTGTTCTCAGACTGTAGGGAACAGTCTCTGTTGACAGGCTGTTGTCAGACTGTAGGGAACAGTCTCTGTTGACAGGCTGCTGTCAGACTGTGTGACTGTAGGGAACAGTCTCTGTTGACAGGCTGTTCTCAGACTGTTCTGGGAGGCTGCTGTCATCTTCTTGAGCACCAGAGGCGTGATCAAGGGGCGGAGTTAAATGGACTCTGTACACCATTGGCTGTCGTTCTTGTGTTAAACCAGCCAATAGCGCGCCAGGGGGAAAAGCCAGCTTGGTGATTGGCTCACGCTAAAACGTATGGAAACTATAAAGAAACGTGTTGCTCTTCTCCAGACCCCCGGCAGGGCGGAGTCACACCACCGGGCGGGGCTCTACAGAAAACAAGACTCTAATGAATTAGATTTTAGAACTCAATTTAAGAGTGTGTGTGTGTGTGTGTGTGTGTGTGTGTAGCTGGCCCTCCACAACAGCGAACCAGTCGGACAGCGAGGGCTGGGACGCCTGGCCAACGTCCTCCACCAATCAGAACCCTTCGCTCAGCGTTCCCTCGGCACAGCTCCGCCAGCGCTCGGCCTTCACCCCCGCCACCATGACGACAGGCTCCTCCCCCTCTCCGGTCCTGGGACAGGTAGCACCGCCAGCGTTACTTCATTAGGAGAGAGACGCTCCAGGGGGTCAGGGTGTGACCCCTCTGTGCTCTCGTCTGTTCAGGGAGAGAAGGTGGAAGGTCTGCAGGCCCAGGCGCTGTACCCCTGGAGAGCCAAGAAGGACAACCACCTCAACTTCAACAAGAACGAGGTGGACACCTCTAACAACATCAGCCTTATGTCATGCATGTCTTTATATGGTTGTCATCCAGTGGTACTTGTGTAGCCCTGATCAGCCCTTCAGTCTTAGGGGCCTCACAGGCCAGGGGCTCCTCCTGACCCCCTCTCTCCTGGGCAGGTCATCATGGTCCTGGAGCAGCAGGACATGTGGTGGTTAGGGGAGCTGCAGTCCGGCCAGAGGGGCTGGTTCCCCAAGAGCTACGTGAAGCTCATCTCAGCCTCCACGGCCCCCCCGCCCCCCCCCGCCGCCGCCCCGTCCCCCGCCCCCCCGCGCAGTAAGACCACCAGGTGAGGGCAGACAGGAAGAGGCACTGGGGGTCTGTGACACACAGACACCAACGCTTATGAACAGAGAATATCTACATATGATCTGTGTGATGTTAGAGATGAGGCTCATATAGTACAGAAGACGTAATAGTGATGATGGTATGAACACTGTTGACTGTGTCACCTGACTCCTCCCCCCTGCCCCCCCAGTGAGTGCGGGCCGTCAGAGAGCCCCCCCTGTGGGAAACAGCCCTCCCCCTCCCCCACCAAGCTGGCTGACGCTGGGGAAGGTAACCACGCACGCGCACACGCACAGACACACAGACACACACACACACACACGCACAGACACACACACACACACACACACAGACACACAGACACACACACACACACACAGACACACAGACACACACACACACACACACACACACACGCACAGACACACGCACAGACACACAGACACACACGCGCACACAGACGCACACAGACACACACACATGCACAGACACACGCACAGACACACACACAGACACACAGACGCGCACACGCACACAGACAGACAGACACACACAGACACACACGCACACGCACACAGACAGACAGACACACACACACGCACACGCACACAGACAGACACACACACACACACACGCACACGCATAGACACACGCACACACAGAGACAGAGACACTCACACTCACACTCACACACGCACACGCACGCACACACACACACACACACAGAGACACACACACACACACACTCAGACATGCACGCACGCACGCACACACACACACACACACACACACACACACACACACACACACACACACACACACACACTCTCTCACTGCTCCCCGCTCTGTGTCTAGAGTACATGGCCATGTATACCTACGAGAGCAGCGAGCAGGGAGACCTCAGCTTCCAGCAGGGCGACGTCGTCATGGTGACCCGCAAAGAAGGGGATTGGTGGACCGGCGTGGTCAGCGGCAAGACCGGCGTCTTCCCGTCCAATTACGTGAAGCCACGGGACTCCAGCTCTGAGGTGAGGGCCCCGCCCAGCACCGGGCCCCCTGGTGGTGCAAGTACTGACAATCGCCAGGCTGACCCCATTCCCCGTACAGCAGTGATGGCTACTGCAGATGCTACACAACTAAGTACAATGAATAAATACAACATACAGTAAGTGCGTACATTAAGTGCCAGGACGTACAACAGACAATAGTGGGCGGGGGGACTGGATGGCTATGCAGAGTCCAGGTGAGTCTTGAGTCGTTTGCAGAAGCTGGTGAGCGACTCTGCGGTCCTGACATCAGCAGGGAGCTCGTTCCACCACCGTGGTCCCAGAGAAGAGTTGTGATTTAGCTGATGGACCTTTGGTTGCTCTTAGTGATGGCGGTACCAGACGTCCAGCTGAGGTAGTTGAGTGGAGGGATCGAGCTGGGGTGTGTGGTTTGACCAAGGCTTGGAGGTAGGCAGGGGCAGTTCCATCGACTGCCTTGTATGCCAGTACCATCATCTTGAATCTGATGCGGGCTACTGCAGGGAGCCAGTGGAGGTGGGGGAAGAGGGGAGTCACGTGGGAGAATTGAGGCAGGTTGAACACGAGGCGCGCTGCTGCGTTCTGGATACGCTGCAAAGGTTTAATAGCAGAGACCGGGAGTCCAACTAGGAGCGAGTTGCAGTAGTCCAGGCGGGAGATGACCAGCGCTTGGACTAGAAGCTGAGCTGCTTCCCTTGTGAGGAAGGGCCGTATCCTGCAGATGTTGTAGAGGGCAGATCTGCAGGAGGGGGCTACTGAGGTGAATGGTGCAGCATCACTGAGTACCACAGCGAGGTCTAGGTATAGATGTGTATACTTGATTCAAAGTAAAAGTGTTTATCCTTCATTTCTTTCATTAATTCTTCTGCTTTCTTCCAACCTTTCTCTCTCTAGTCGTTGGGTCCGGCTGGGAAGACTGGCAGTCTGGGCAAGAAGCCAGGTGAGCTGTCCGTCAACCCGACGGCGTCACCGTCCTTTATGACCTCCTCCTCAGCGGTCACTGACCCTCCTCCTCTCCCTCCTCAGAGATCGCCCAGGTGATCGCTCCCTACAGCGCCACCGGGGCCGAGCAGCTCACCCTGGCCCCGGGCCAGCTCATCCTGATCCGGAAGAAGAACCCAGGGGGCTGGTGGGAGGGGGAGCTCCAGGTGAGAACATTGAACCTCTTCTTTAATGAAGGAGAACCAGGGGGCTGGTGGGAGGGGGAGCTCCAGGTGAGAACATTGAACCTCTTCTTTAATGAAGGAGAACCAGGGGGCTGGTGGGAGGGGGAGCTCCAGGTGAGAACATTGAACCTCTTCTTTAATGAAGGAGAACCAGGGGGCTGGTGGGAGGGGGAGCTCCAGGTGAGCTCTGGAACATTGAACCTCTTCTTTAATGAAGGAGAACCTCCTTCTTTAATGAAGGAGAACCAGGTGGGAGGGGGAGCTCCAGGTGAGGTCTGCCCCCCCCTCTTTGTTTACAACAATCGTACCATTGGAACTCCCAAAGCCCCTCCCACTCACCCTGGCCCCTCCTACTCACGCCCCCTGGCCCCTCCCACTCACCCTGGCCCCTCCCACTCACCTGGCCCCTCCCACTCACCCTGGCCCCTCCCACTCACCCTGGCCCCTCCCACTCCCCCCCGGCCCCTCTCGCTCCCCCCCTCCCACTCCCCCCCTCCCGCTCCCCCCTCCCCCTCCCGAGTGGGGTCCCTCTGGTCACTGCCAGGTGCAGTCACAGAACTCTGAACTAACTCCTAACTCAAGGTTCACATTCAGACTCAAAATGGTGACGCAGTGTTTGTGGAATACCTCCATTATTGTTTTCATACTAGACGTGATGAATGGAAATCAGTACAAAACATGGATGAGAACATGTATTTTATATATGATATAGAATACATATTTCTTTTGCAAATTCCATGTATTTCAATATTAAACCTTTGTATGTCCGAATGTCAAAAGGCTTAACTCTGGTGTGTTGCACCAGGCTCGGGGGAAGAAGCGCCAGATTGGTTGGTTTCCGGCCAATTACGTGAAGCTATTGAGCCCCAGCACCAGCAAGACCACGCCCACGGAGCCCCTCCCCCCCAAGGCGGCGCCCTCTCACTCAGGTAACAGAACCGCCTTCACAGCCAACACCGCCCCCTAGTGGGGAGAGCAACATCCACCTACCAATCACAGCCAACACCGCCCCCTAGTGGGGAGAGCAACATCCACCTACCAATCACAGCCAACACCGCCCCCTAGTGGGGAGAGCAACATACAGCATCCACCTACCAATCACAGCCAACACCGCCCCCTAGTGGGGAGAGCAACATACAGCATCCACCTACCAATCAGAAACAGCCCCGTCCACCAATCAGATACAGCCCCGTCCACCAATCAGAAACAGCCCCGTCCACCAATCAGATACAGCCCCGTCCACCAATCAGAAACAGCCCCACCCACCAATCAGAAACAGCCCCACCCACCAATCAGAAACAGCCCCACCCACCAATCAGAAACAGCCCCATCCACCCACCAATCAGAAACGACGCTCCCTGATTTGGATTCTTGGTGTTTCCCTCCTTTTTAAGTGAACTGGTCTAATTCCTCTTGCTTAACCGTACATAGTTGCTTAATTAGGATTCATTGGTTTTCAAACATCAGAAAATAATATATACTAATCTCAGGCTCTCATCTTCTAGCCAAGTGTATATTTTAGTCCATTATGAAGGTGGGATGATGGTATTTTCTTTCTTTTAGTTCATTAGACTGTAGAGAAAATAAGCCCTCTGTCAGTATCAGGTCATAAGCCCTCCTGTCTCTGTCAGTATCAGGTCATAAGCCCTCCTGTCTGTGTCAGTATCAGGTCATAAGCCCTCCTGTCTGTGTCAGTATCAGGTCATAAGCCCTCCTGTCTCTGTCAGTATCAGGTCATAAGCCCTCCTGTCTGTGTCAGTATCAGGTCATAAGCCCTCCTGTCTCTGTCAGTATCAGGTCATAAGCCCTCCTGTCTCTGTCAGTATCAGGTCATAAGCCCTCCTGTCTCTGTGTCAGTATCAGGTCATAAGCCCTCCTGTCTCTGTCAGTATCAGGTCATAAGCCCTCCTGTCTGTGTCAGTATCAGGTCATAAGCCCTCCTGTCTGTGTCAGTATCAGGTCATAAGCCCTCCTGTCTCTGTCAGTATCAGGTCATAAGCCCTCCTGTCTCTGTGTCAGTATCAGGTCATAAGCCCTCCTGTCTCTGTCAGTATCAGGTCATAAGCCCTCCTGTCTCTGTCAGTATCAGGTCATAAGCCCTCCTGTCTCTGTGTCAGTATCAGGTCATAAGCCCTCCTGTCTCTGTCAGTATCAGGTCATAAGCCCTCCTGTCTCTGTCAGTATCAGGTCATAAGCCCTCCTGTCTCTGTGTCAGTATCAGGTCATAAGCCCTCCTGTCTCTGTCAGTATCAGGTCATAAGCCCTCCTGTCTCTGTCAGTATCAGGTCATAAGCCCTCCTGTCTCTGTCAGTATCAGGTCATAAGCCCTCCTGTCTCTGTCAGTATCAGGTCATAAGCCCTCCTGTCTCTGTGTCAGTATCAGGTCATAAGCCCTCCTGTCTCTGTCAGTATCAGGTCATAAGCCCTCCTGTCTCTGTCAGTATCAGGTCATAAGCCCTCCTGTCTCTGTGTCAGTATCAGGTCATAAGCCCTCCTGTCTCTGTGTCAGTATCAGGTCATAAGCCCTCCTGTCTCTGGGTCAGTGTCTCTATGTCAGTGTCTCTGGGTCAGTGTCTCTGTGTCAGTGTCTCTCTGTCAGTGTCTCTCTGTCAGTGTCTCTGTGTCAGTGTCTCTGTCAGTGTCTCTGTCAGTGTCTCTCTGTCAGTGTGTCAGTGTCTCTGTCAGTGTCTCTCTGTCAGTGTCTCTGTGTCAGTGTCTCTCTGTCAGTGTCTCTGTCAGTGTCTCTCTGTCAGTGTGTCAGTGTCTCTGTCAGTGTCTCTCTGTCAGTGTCTCTGTGTCAGTGTCTCTCTGTCAGTGTCTCTCTGTCAGTGTCTCTGGGTCAGTGTCTCTATGTCAGTGTCTCTGTGTCAGTGTCTCTGTGTCAGTGTCTCTCTGTGTCAGTGTCTCTGTCAGTGTCTCTGTCAGTGTCTCTCTGTCAGTGTCTCTGTGTCAGTGTCTCTCTGTCAGTGTCTCTCTGTCAGTGTCTCTCTGTGTCAGTGTCTCTGTCAGTGTCTCTCTGTCAGTGTCTCTCTGTCAGTGTCTCTGGGTCAGTGTCTCTATGTCAGTGTCTCTGTGTCAGTGTCTCTCTGTGTCAGTGTCTCTGTCAGTGTCTCTCTGTCAGTGTCTCTCTGTCAGTGTCTCTGTGTCAGTGTCTCTGTCAGTGTCTCTGTCAGTGTCTCTGTGTCAGTGTCTCTGTCAGTGTCTCTGTCAGTGTCTCTCTGTCAGTGTGTCAGTGTCTCTGTCAGTGTCTCTCTGTCAGTGTCTCTCTGTCAGTGTCTCTCTGTCAGTGTCTCTGGGTCAGTGTCTCTGTGTCAGTGTCTCTGTGTCAGTGTCTCTCTGTCAGTGTCTCTCTGTCAGTGTCTCTGGGTCAGTGTCTCTCTGTCAGTGTCTCTGTCAGTGTCTCTGGGTCAGTGTCTCTCTGTCAGTGTCTCTCTGTCAGTGTCTCTCTGTCAGTGTCTCTCTGTCAGTGTCTCTGGGTCAGTGTCTCTCTGTCAGTGTCTCTCTGTCAGTGTCTCTCTGTCAGTGTCTCTCTGTCAGTGTCTCTGGGTCAGTGTCTCTGGGTCAGTGTCTCTGTGTCAGTGTCTCTCTGTCAGTGTCTCTGGGTCAGTGTCTCTCTGTCAGTGTCTCTGTCAGTGTCTCTGGGTCAGTGTCTCTGTGTCAGTGTCTCTCTGTGTCAGTGTCTCTGTCAGTGTCTCTCTGTCAGTGTCTCTCTGTCAGTGTCTCTGTGTCAGTGTCTCTGTCAGTGTCTCTGTCAGTGTCTCTGTGTCAGTGTCTCTGTCAGTGTCTCTGTCAGTGTCTCTCTGTCAGTGTCTCTGTGTCAGTGTCTCAGTGTCTCTCTGTCAGTGTCTCTGGGTCAGTGTCTCTCTGTCAGTGTCTCTCTGTCAGTGTCTCTCTGTCAGTGTCTCTCTGTCAGTGTCTCTGTCAGTGTCTCTGGGTCAGTGTCTCTGGGTCAGTGTCTCTCTGTCAGTGTCTCTGTCAGTGTCTCTCTGTCAGTGTCTCTGGGTCAGTGT
>NC_140277.1:20498238-20513238 GCF_964030765.1 Micromesistius poutassou
CGAGTGCCATGCTATTGAGCAATAACTCCCATCAGAAGACTGGAAGAGATCTCTAACATTACTCTGGTTCCTCTAGAACCACTCTGTAATCTATAGTCTAGCTATTGAATTAAGGTTGATGCTTCATATCCATATTGATTGCAACGCTAATAAAAAATACATAAGTATGGAAGGAAAGATGAAGAAATATATATATAATTAGTGCAAATGAATATATAAAAGTAATGAACTGGATGAATGAGTGGAATGTACAGTCAACTCATGATGGCTGGCTTTATAGTAAAGATGTCAAGGTTTTATTGGTGGAAATTTGCGTGGTGCAGAGAATCTGATCCTGAGGTCCTGACAATTAAACACTCAGACATAATGGAGTCCACTGGCCTAATTACTCTGTCTCATGCAACACACCACTTACTTGTTTGTGTGTGTGTGTGTGTGTATATAATCTGTTACTAGTAAAGGGAAACGTGTGTGGGAATACATATACTATGTTTAGTTTCTTGATGGGTAAACTCTCCTAGTACAGTCAGCCTAATTATGCATCCATCACACAAAGGTGCAGAGCAATGTTAGGATAGTCTCCTTGAGACGCAGACCAGCTATAAACTCACTGAGGAGTGCTCACACACTTCTACCCCATCGGCCGCATGGGTTACTGCCACAGGCCCGGCTGCATGGCTGTGTTGTTCCGGTGTGTTCTGCCTCCAGGTATGTAGCTGTGTGTTAAAGTACTCCTGGTCTTCAACTCATTTCATTGTGAACTTGGGGAGGGTTGCGGTGCTGTGAAGCCCTTTGATTGACAGCGCTGCTGGCCTTTTGTGTGGCTCTATATCCAGGGTGCGCTGACCTCCACCTGCTGGACATGCTGACCCCCATGGAGAGGAAGAGGCAGGGCTACACCCACGAGCTCATCGTCACGGAGGAGAACTACGTCAACGACCTGCAGCTGGTCACAGAGGTACAGAGAGGTTATTAGAACCGCTGGATCACTTTCACTTCTCTGTGTGGGAACTCAAGAAAAGTAAAAATAGTTTGTTGATATAGAAGACATGTCCAGCTCTCCTGCTCCTAAAAGAAGTGTGTGTGTGTGTGTGTGTAGATCTTCCAGAAGCCTCTGTTAGAGTGTGAGCTGCTGACGGAGAAGGAGGTGGCCATGATCTTTGTCAACTGGAAGGAACTCATTATGTGCAACATCAAGCTGCTCAAGTAAAACACACACACACACACACACACACACACACACACACACAGACAGACACAGAGACACACACAGACACACACACACACACAGACAGACACAGAGACACACACACACACACACACACACACACACACACACACACACACACACACACACACACACACACACACACACACAGACAGACAGACAGACAGACAGACAGACAGACAGACACAGAGACACACACAGACACACACACAGATAGACAGAGACACACACACACACACACAGACAGACACACAGACACACACACACACACACACACAGACAGACACACAGACAGACAGACACACAGACAGACAGACAGACAGACAGACAGACACACACAGACACACACACAGATAGACAGAGACACAGACACACACACACACACACACACAGACAGACAGACGATCATGTAAGTAGAGATAAAACACTCATGACATAGAACACATAAACTCTATACTACTGTCCAATCAAGCTTCTTTATACCCCCCCCCCCCCCCAAGAGCTCTGAGGGTCAGGAAGAAGATGTCAGGTGACCGAATGCCGGTGAAGATGATTGGTGACATCCTGACCAACCAGCTGCCTCACATGCAGCCCTACATCAGGTTCAGTCTCACACCCTTCTGACTACACTAAGAACATCAGCAGAAATTACTTAGGTTTTAGTGCTTCGTAACTCAAGAGAATACAGACTTTTTAAGAATGTATTATTCAAGTGAATTGTCTATGCTGGGTATAAATATAACATATTAAGAGCTATAAATCTGTGTTTTTATGAAGGTTTTGTTCGTGTCAGCTTAACGGAGCTACGCTGATACAGCAGAAAACTGATGACAACCCAGAGGTCAAAGACTTCCTTAAGGTACAGAACACATGTAAACACTTCCACAGCCATGAGAGCCTCCCCACAGTACAGAGTACACGTAATAATCATTATTACACTCATTAAGTCAAACAGCTAGTGCCCAAAATGTATCTGATCCAGGTAAGGTAGATTTAAAGATCCCATATCAGGCTTTTAGGGTTAATAGTTGCATTAGGGGTACTACTAGAATAGGGTTACATGCCTGTATGTTAAAAAATACCCATTATTATTCACACACTGTTCATTTCTGCAAAACCAATTTCAGCATCTTTCAAAAGCATTCTGTTTTGTATCATGTTGCTTTAAGGCCCCACTCTGTTGTGATTGGTCGAACACTTTGCATCAAACATGTATACATATGTACATATGTACAACTGAAACCAGGACAATTGAATGAAGTCAACTCAACTGTGCTCTAATGTCTCTCTCTCTTCTTGGCTCTCTCTCTTGTTGTCTCTCTGTCTCTCTCTCAGCGGTTAGCCATGGACCCGCGGTGTAAAGGAATGCCTCTGTCCAGCTTCCTCCTCAAACCCATGCAGAGAGTCACGCGCTACCCCCTGATCATCAAGAACGTAAGGATACACAGTCCCTTACACTGATCACTATCAGAGAGTCACTACCCCCTGATCATCAAGAACGTAAGGATGAGCATCACAGTCCCTTAGACTGATCACTAGTGATAAGTCTGATCACTAGTGATGAGTCTGATCACTAGTGATGAGTCTGATCACTAGTGATAAGTCTGATCACTAGTGATGAGTCTGATCACTAGTGATGAGTCTGATCACTAGTGATGAGTCCTTAAGGTGGAGACTGGTAACTAGTGATGAGTCCTTAAGGTGGAGACTGGTAACTAGTGATGAGTCCTTTAGGTGGAGACTGGTAACTAGGGTACTAGTTACCCTAACTAGGTACTATAGATCAGGGACCCTGGAATCATTAGATTTAACGTTAATGGGGTTAAAGTTAATGGGGTTAAGGTTAATGGGGTTAAGGTTAATGAAGGTCTTGTATGGGTTGTGTTTAACTCTGGTGTCCTTCCCTCTGTGTTCCTCTTGGTGTCATTAGAGTTAAGGTTAATGGGGTTAAGGTTAATGGGGTTAAGGTTAATTGGTTGTGTTTTACTCTGGTGTCCTTCCCTCTGTGTTCCTCTTGGTGTCATTAGAGTTAAGGTTAATGGGGTTAAGGTTAATTGGTTGTGTTTAACTCTGGTGTCCTTCCCTCTGTGTTCCTCTTGGTGTCATTAGAGTTAAGGTTAATGGGGTTAAGGTTAATTGGTTGTGTTTAACTCTGGTGTCCTTCCCTCTGTGTTCCTCTTGGTGTCATTAGAGTTAAGGTTAATGGGGTTAAGGTTAATGGGGTTAAGGTTAATTGGTTGTGTTTAACTCTGGTGTCCTTCCCTCTGTGTTCCTCTTGGTGTCATTAGAGTTAAGGTTAATGGGGTTAAGGTTAATGGGGTTAAGGTTAATTGGTTGTGTTTAACTTTGGTGTCCTTCCCTCTGTGTTCCTCTTGGTGTCATTAGAGTTAAGGTTAATGGGGTTAAGGTTAATGGGGTTAAGGTTAATGAAGGTCTTGTATGGGTTGTGTTTAACTCTGGTGTCCTTCCCTCTGTGCTCCTCTTGGTGTCATTAGAGTTAAGGTTAATGGGGTTAAGGTTAATTGGTTGTGTTTAACTCTGGTGTCCTTCCCTCTGTGTTCCTCTTGGTGTCATTAGAGTTAAGGTTAATGGGGTTAAGGTTACTTGGTTGTGTTTAACTCTGGTGTCCTTCCCTCTGTGTTCCTCTTGGTGTCATTAGAGTTAAGGTTAATTGGGTTAAGGTTAATTGGTTCCTTCCCTCTGTGTTCCTCTTGGTGTCATTAGAGTTAAGGTTAATGGGGTTAAGGTTAATTGGTTCCTTCCCTCTGTGCTCCTCTTGGTGTCATTAGAGTTAAGGTTAATGGGGTTAAGGTTAATGGGGTTAAGGTTAATTGGTTGTGTTTAACTCTGGTGTCCTTCCCTCTGTGCTCCTCTTGGTGTCATTGGAATTAAGGTTAATGGGGTTAAGGTTAAGGTTAATGGGGTTAAGGTTAATTGGTTGTGTTTAACTCTGGTGTCCTTCCCTCTGTGTTCCTCTTGGTGTCATTAGAGTTAAGGTTAATGGGGTTAAGGTTAATTGGTTGTGTTTAACTCTGGTGTCCTTCCCTCTGTGTTCCTCTTGGTGTCATTAGAGTTAAGGTTAATGGGGTTAAGGTTAATGGGGTTAAGGTTAATTGGTTGTGTTTAACTCTGGTGTTCTTCCCTCTGTGTTCCTCTTGGTGTCATTAGAGTTAAGGTTAATGGGGTTAAGGTTAATGGGGTTAAGGTTAATTGGTTGTGTTTAACTTTGGTGTCCTTCCCTCTGTGTTCCTCTTGGTGTCATTAGAGTTAAGGTTAATGGGGTTAAGGTTAATGGGGTTAAGGTTAATTGGTTGTGTTTAACTCTGGTGTCCTTCCCTCTGTGTTCCTCTTGGTGTCATTAGAGTTAAAGTTAATGGGGTTAAGGTTAATGGGGTTAAGGTTAATGAAGGTCTTGTATGGGTTGTGTTTAACTCTGGTGTCCTTCCCTCTGTGCTCCTCTTGGTGTCATTATAGTTAAGGTTAATGGGGTTAAGGTTAATTGGTTGTGTTTAACTCTGGTGTCCATCCCTCTGTGTTCCTCTTGGTGTCATTAGAGTTAAGGTTAATGGGGTTAAGGTTAATTGGTTGTGTTTAACTCTGGTGTCCTTCCCTCTGTGTTCCTCTTGGTGTCATTAGAGTTAAGGTTAATGGGGTTAAGGTTAATTGGTTCCTTCCCTCTGTGTTCCTCTTGGTGTCATTAGAGTTAAGGTTAATGGGGTTAAGGTTAATTGGTTCCTTCCCTCTGTGCTCCTCTTGGTGTCATTAGAGTTAAGGTTAATGGGGTTAAGGTTAATTGGTTCCTTCCCTCTGTGCTCCTCTTGGTGTCATTAGAGTTAAGGTTAATGGGGTTAAGGTTAATGTTCCTCTTGGTGTCATGCAGATCTTAGAGAACACGCCGGAACCTCATCCGGACCACAGCCACCTGAAGGCTGCTCTGGAGAAAGCAGAGGAGCTCTGCTCACAGGTACGTACACACACACACACACACACACACACACACACACACACACACACACAGTAGTTAATAAGCTGTGTGCTTGTAGGTGAATGAAGGTGTACGGGAGAAGGAGAACTCTGACCGACTGGAATGGATCCAGGCTCATGTCCAGTGTGAGGGCCTTTCTGAGGTAACACACACACACACACACACACACACACACACACACACACACACACACACACAAGCTCATCCTTGAGTTGCTCCTCCTCAGCTCTTTTAGTTTAGTAGTTGCAGGATTGCGATCTGTCGGAGTTGACGCTCCAGGGTGACCGCGCCAAAACACGCGTCAGCGCGTTAACGCTGGAATGCGGTATGCCGGCGGGCCAGTTGCATTACATTAATTGGGGACATTACATAATAACAGGGTCCGCGGGGGGGGGCGGGGGGGGGGGGGCGGTACGGGAGTACGGGCTGCCGGAGTTGACGCGCCAGAGTTACGCTTCAACGCTGAGATGCGATACGCCGGTGGGCCAGTTCTGATAGACATTAGATATGATCTGGTGGGCCGCATTAGGGCCGCGGGCCGCACGTTGGACACCCCTGCTGTAGGCCGATGTGTTGAGATGAATTGACGCATGAATTAATATTATAACATCTTTATGCAACTATTGAATTGTAAAAGAGAAATAAATATAAATCTTAAAAAATATATATATATATTTTTTTTAATTATATATATTTCTTAATGGCAGCCTTTGTGATTTGCACATGGCGTTCTATGACATTGATGTCGATTTGAATTAGATGGATTGTTGCAGCCTGCTCCCAGTGTGAGCCAGACCGCTGTGCACCTCTTTGTGTGAGCCCATTTCAGTTATTGTTGTTATTGATGCTGGTTTTTTTTGCTGGTTTTGATGGTTTCTTTCAGCAACTGGTGTTCAACTCGGTGACCAACTGTCTGGGGCCGCGCAAGTTCCTCCACAGCGGGAAGCTCTTCAAAGCCAAGAGCAGCAAGGAGCTGTACGGCTTCCTGTTCAACGACTTCCTGCTGCTCACACAAGTGAGTGCTGCTGGTACCGAACTGGTCCCATACCAGAGAGAGTCTCAATGGTTTGACATGGGCCCAGCAGTCCTGGTCCCCTCTAGCTCCATGCCTTCCTCTCTTTCTAACTCTAGAAAAAGCATCAAAATGCAAAAATAAATCTTAAAATAAATCAATAATGGTTTGAATAGTTTGGATCACAGTTCTAAATCTCTCTCTCAGGTGACTAACCTCTGGGTTTCTCTCTCAGGTGACTAACCTCTGGGTTTCTCTCTCAGGTCACTAAACCTCTGGGTTTCTCGGGCTCAGACAAGGTTTTCTCCTCCAAAACACACCTGCAGTACCGCATGTACAAGACCGTGAGTACACACACACACACACACCTGCAGTACCGCATGTACAAGACCGTGAGTACACACACACACACACACACACACACACACACACACCTGCAGTACCACATGTACAACACTGTGAGTACACACACAGGACACACAGGACAAGCATACTCCCATGCACCCACACACACACACACACAACACTATGTGTGTACATGACACACACACAACACTAATGTGTGTACATGTGTGTACATGACACACACCCTAACGTGTGTACATGACCCTAATGTGTGTACATGTGTGTACATGACACTAACGTGTGTACATGTGTGTACGTGACCCTAACGTGTGTACATGACCCTACTGTTAAGGTTAATGGGGTTAAGGTTAATGGGGTTAAGGTTAATTGGTTGTGTTTAACTCTGGTGTCCTTCCCTCTGTGTTCCTCTTGGTGTCATTAGAGTTAAGGTTAATGGGGTTAAGGTTAATTGGTTGTGTTTAACTCTGGTGTCCTTCCCTCTGTGTTCCTCTTGGTGTCATTAGAGTTAAGGTTAATGGGGTTAAGGTTAATTGGTTCCTTCCCTCTGTGTTCCTCTTGGTGTCATTAGAGTTAAGGTTAATGGGGTTAAGGTTAATTGGTTGTGTTTAACTCTGGTGTCCTTCCCTCTGTGTTCCTCTTGGTGTCATTAGAGTTAAGGTTAATGGGGTTAAGGTTAATTGGTTGTGTTTAACTCTGGTGTCCTTCCCTCTGTGTTCCTCTTGGTGTCACTAGAGTTAAGGTTAATGGGGTTAAGGTTAATTGGTTGTGTTTAACTCTGGTGTCCTTCCCTCTGTGTTCCTCTTGGTGTCATTAGAGTTAAGGTTAATGGGGTTAAGGTTAATTGGTTGTGTTTAACTCTGGTGTCCTTCCCTCTGTGTTTCTCTTGGTGTCATTAGAGTTAAGGTTAATGGGGTTAAGGTTAATTGGTTGTGTTTAACTCTGGTGTCCTTCCCTCTGTGTTCCTCTTGGTGTCATTAGAGTTAAGGTTAATGGGGTTAAGGTTAATTGGTTGTGTTTAACTCTGGTCTCCTTCCCTCTGTGTTCCTCTTGGTGTCATTGGAGTTAAGGTTAATGGGGTTAAGGTTAAAGTTAATGGGGTTAAGGTTAATTGGTTGTGTTTAACTCTGGTGTCCTCACACACACACACACACACCTGCAGTACCACATGTACAACACCGTGAGTACACACACAGGACATGGTAAGATTGTTGTGTAAGCATACTCCCATGCACCCACACACACACACACACAACACTAATGTGTGTACATGACACACACACAACACTAATGTGTGTACATGTGTGTACATGTGTGTACATGACACACACCCTAACGTGTGTACATAACCCTAACGTGTGTACATGTGTGTACATGACTCTAACGTGTGTACATGTGTGTACATGACTCTAACGTGTGTACATGTGTGTACATGACCCTACTGTGTGTACATGTGTGTACATGACCCTAACATGTGTACATGTGTGTACATGACCCTACTGTGTGTCTCCAGCCCATCTTCCTGAACGAGGTTCTGGTGAAGCTGCCCACGGACCCGTCTGGAGACGAGCCTCTGTTCCACATCTCCCACATCGACCGCGTGTACACACTGAGGGCAGAGAGCGTCAATGAGAGGCAAGGCCCCCGTCTACAGCCTCCCCACGCCGTCTACAGCCTCCCCACGCCGTCTACAGCCTCCCCACGCCGCCTACAGCCTCTAGTCCCCACGCCGTCTACAGCCTCTAGTCCCCACGCCGTCTACAGCCTCTAGTCCCCACGCCGTCTACAGCCTCTAGTCCCCACGCCGTCTACAGCCTCTAGTCCCCACGCCGTCTACAGCCTCCCCACGCCGTCTACAGCCTCTAGTCCCCACGCCGTCTACAGCCTCTAGTCCCCACACCGCCTACAGCCTCCCCACGCCGTCTACAGCCTCCCCACGCCGCCTACAGCCTCTAGTCCCCACGCCGTCTACAGCCTCTAGTCCCCACTCCGTCTACAGCCTCTAGTCCCCACGCCGTCTACAGCCTCCCCACGCCGTCTACAGCCTCTAGTCCCCACGCCGTCTACAGCCTCTAGTCCCCACGCCGTCTACAGCCTCTAGTCCCCACGCCGTCTACAGCCTCTAGTCCCCACGCCGTCTACAGCCTCTAGTCCCCACGCCGTCTACAGCCTCTAGTCCCCACGCCGTCTACAGCCTCTAGTCCCCACGCCGTCTACAGCCTCTAGTCCCCACGCCGTCTACAGCCTCTAGTCCCCACGCCGTCTACAGCCTCCCCACGCCGTCTACAGCCTCTAGTCCCCACGCCGTCTACAGCCTCTAGTCCCCACGCCGTCTACAGCCTCTAGTCCCCACGCCGTCTACAGCCTCTAGTCCCCACGCCGTCTACAGCCTCTAGTCCCCACGCCGTCTACAGCCTCCCCACGCCGTCTACAGCCTCTAGTCCCCACGCCGTCTACAGCCTCTAGTCCCCACGCCGTCTACAGCCTCTAGTCCCCACGCCGTCTACAGCCTCTAGTCCCCACGCCGTCTACAGCCTCTAGTCCCCACGCCGCCTACAGCCTCCCCACGCCGTCTACAGCCTCTAGTCCCCACGCCGTCTACAGCCTCTAGTCCCCACGCCGTCTACAGCCTCTAGTCCCCACGCCGTCTACAGCCTCTAGTCCCCACGCCGTCTACAGCCTCCCCACGCCGTCTACAGCCTCTAGTCCCCACGCCGTCTACAGCCTCTAGTCCCCACGCCGTCTACAGCCTCTAGTCCCCACGCCGTCTACAGCCTCTAGTCCCCACGCCGTCTACAGCCTCTAGTCCCCACGCCGTCTACAGCCTCTAGTCCCCACGCCGTCTACAGCCTCTAGTCCCCACGCCGTCTACAGCCTCTAGTCCCCACGCCGTCTACAGCCTCCCCACGCCGTCTACAGCCTCTAGTCCCCACGCCGTCTACAGCCTCTAGTCCCCACGCCGTCTACAGCCTCTAGTCCCCACGCCGTCTACAGCCTCTAGTCCCCACGCCGTCTACAGCCTCTAGTCCCCACGCCGTCTACAGCCTCTAGTCCCCACGCCGCCTACAGCCTCTAGTCCCCACGCCGTCTACAGCCTCTAGTCCCCACGCCGTCTACAGCCTCTAGTCCCCACGCCGTCTACAGCCTCCCCACGCCGTCTACAGCCTCTAGTCCCCACGCCGTCTACAGCCTCCCCACGCCGTCTACAGCCTCTAGTCCCCACGCCGTCTACAGCCTCTAGTCCCCACGCCGTCTACAGCCTCTAGTCCCCACGCCGTCTAGAACCTCCCCACGCCGTCTACAGCCTCTAGTCCCCACGCCGTCTACAGCCTCTAGTCCCCACGCCGTCTACAGCCTCTAGTCCCCACGCCGCCTACAGCCTCTAGTCCCCACGCCGTCTACAGCCTCTAGTCCCCACGCCGCCTACAGCCTCTAGTCCCCACGCCGTCTACAGCCTCTAGTCCCCACGCCGTCTACAGCCTCCCCACGCCGTCTACAGCCTCTAGTCCCCACGCCGTCTACAGCCTCTAGTCCCCACGCCGTCTACAGCCTCTAGTCCCCACGCCGTCTACAGCCTCTAGTCCCCACGCCGTCTACAGCCTCTAGTCCCCACGCCGTCTACAGCCTCTAGTCCCCACGCCGTCTACAGCCTCTAGTCCCCACGCCGTCTAGAACCTCCCCACGCCGTCTACAGCCTCTAGTCCCCACGCCGTCTACAGCCTCTAGTCCCCACGCCGTCTACAGCCTCTAGTCCCCACGCCGTCTACAGCCTCTAGTCCCCACGCCGTCTAGAACCTCCCCACGCCGTCTACAGCCTCTAGTCCCCACGCCGTCTACAGCCTCTAGTCCCCACGCCGTCTACAGCCTCTAGTCCCCACGCCGTCTACAGCCTCTAGTCCCCACGCCGTCTACAGCCTCTAGTCCCCACGCCGTCTACAGCCTCTAGTCCCCACGCCGTCTACAGCCTCTAGTCCCCACGCCGTCTACAGCCTCTAGTCCCCACGCCGCCTACAGCCTCTAGTCCCCACGCCGTCTACAGCCTCTAGTCCCCACGCCGTCTACAGCCTCTAGTCCCCACGCCGTCTACAGCCTCTAGTCCCCACGCCGTCTACAGCCTCCCCACGCCGTCTACAGCCTCTAGTCCCCACGCCGTCTACAGCCTCTAGTCCCCACGCCGCCTACAGCCTCTAGTCCCCACGCCGTCTACAGCCTCTAGTCCCCACGCCGCCTACAGCCTCCCCACGCCGTCTACAGCCTCTAGTCCCCACGCCGTCTACAGCCTCTAGTCCCCACGCCGCCTACAGCCTCTAGTCCCCACGCCGTCTACAGCCTCCCCACGCCGTCTACAGCCTCTAGTCCCCATGCCGTCTACAGCCTCTAGTCCCCACGCCGTCTACAGCCTCTAGTCCCCACGCCGTCTACAGCCTCTAGTCCCCACGCCGTCTACAACCTCCCCACGCCGTCTACAGCCTCTAGTCCCCACGCTGTCTACAGCCTCCCCACGCCGTCTACAGCCTCTAGTCCCCACGCCGTCTACAGCCTCTAGTCCCCACGCCGTCTACAGCCTCTAGTCCCCACGCCGTCTACAGCCTCTAGTCCCCACGCCGTCTACAGCCTCTAGTCCCCACGCCGTCTACAGCCTCTAGTCCCCACGCCGTCTACAGCCTCTAGTCCCCACGCCGCCTACAGCCTCTAGTCCCCACGCCGTCTACAGCCTCTAGTCCCCACGCCGTCTACAGCCTCTAGTCCCCACGCCGTCTACAGCCTCCCCACGCCGTCTACAGCCTCTAGTCCCCACGCCGTCTACAGCCTCTAGTCCCCACGCCGTCTACAGCCTCTAGTCCCCACGCCGTCTACAGCCTCTAGTCCCCACGCCGTCTACAGCCTCTAGTCCCCACGCCGTCTACAACCTCCCCACGCCGTCTACAGCCTCTAGTCCCCACGCTGTCTACAGCCTCCCCACGCCGTCTACAGCCTCTAGTCCCCACGCCGTCTACAGCCTCTAGTCCCCACGCCGTCTACAGCCTCTAGTCCCCACGCCGTCTACAGCCTCTAGTCCCCACGCCGTCTACAGCCTCTAGTCCCCACGCCGTCTACAGCCTCTAGTCCCCACGCCGTCTACAGCCTCTAGTCCCCACGCCGTCTACAGCCTCTAGTCCCCACGCCGCCTACAGCCTCTAGTCCCCACGCCGTCTACAGCCTCCCCACGCCGTCTACAGCCTCTAGTCCCCACGCCGTCTACAGCCTCTAGTCCCCACGCCGTCTACAGCCTCTAGTCCCCACGCCGTCTACAGCCTCTAGTCCCCACGCCGTCTACAGCCTCCCCACGCCGTCTACAGCCTCCCCACGCCGTCTACAGCCTCTAGTCCCCACGCCGTCTACAGCCTCTAGTCCCCACGCCGTCTACAGCCTCTAGTCCCCACGCCGTCTACAGCCTCTAGTCCCCATGCCGTCTACAGCCTCTAGTCCCCACGCCGTCTACAGCCTCTAGTCCCCACGCCGTCTACAGCCTCTAGTCCCCACGCCGCCTACAGCCTCTAGTCCCCACGCCGTCTACAGCCTCTAGTCCCCACGCCGTCTACAGCCTCTAGTCCCCACGCCGTCTACAGCCTCTAGTCCCCACGCCGTCTACAGCCTCCCCACGCCGTCTACAGCCTCCCCACGCCGTCTACAGCCTCTAGTCCCCACGCCGTCTACAGCCTCTAGTCCCCACGCCGTCTACAGCCTCTAGTCCCCACGCCGTCTACAGCCTCTAGTCCCCACGCCGTCTACAGCCTCTAGTCCCCACACCGTCTACAGCCTCTAGTCCCCACGCCGTCTACAGCCTCTAGTCCCCACGCCGTCTACAGCCTCCCCACGCCGTCTACAGCCTCTAGTCCCCACGCCGTCTACAGCCTCTAGTCCCCACGCCGTCTACAGCCTCCCCATGCCGTCTACAGCCTCTAGTCCCCACGCCGTCTACAGCCTCTAGTCCCCACGCCGTCTACAGCCTCTAGTCCCCACGCCGTCTACAGCCTCTAGTCCCCACGCCGTCTACAGCCTCCCCACGCCGTCTACAGCCTCTAGTCCCCACGCCGTCTACAGCCTCTAGTCCCCACGCCGTCTACAGCCTCTAGTCCCCACGCCGTCTACAGCCTCTAGTCCCCACGCCGTCTACAGCCTCTAGTCCCCACGCCGCCTACAGCCTCTAGTCCCCACGCCGTCTACAGCCTCTAGTCCCCACGCCGTCTACAGCCTCTAGTCCCCACGCCGTCTACAGCCTCTAGTCCCCACGCCGTCTACAGCCTCCCCACGCCGTCTACAGCCTCCCCACGCCGTCTACAGCCTCTCCCACGCCGTCTACAGCCTCTAGTCCCCACGCCGTCTACAGCCTCTAGTCCCCACGCCGTCTACAGCCTCTAGTCCCCACGCCGTCTACAGCCTCTAGTCCCCACGCCGCCTACAGCCTCTAGTCCCCACGCCGTCTACAGCCTCTAGTCCCCACGCCGTCTACAGCCTCTAGTCCCCACGCCGTCTACAGCCTCTAGTCCCCACGCCGTCTACAGCCTCTAGTCCCCACGCCGTCTACAGCCTCTAGTCCCCACGCCGCTACAGCCTCTAGTCCCCACGCCGTCTACAGCCTCTAGTCCCCACGCCGTCTACAGCCTCTAGTCCCCACGCCGTCTACAGCCTCTAGTCCCCACGCCGTCTACAGCCTCTAGTCCCCACGCCGTCTACAGCCTCTAGTCCCCACGCCGTCTACAGCCTCTAGTCCCCACGCCGTCTACAGCCTCCCCACGCCGTCTACAGCCTCTAGTCCCCACGCCGTCTACAGCCTCTAGTCCCCACGCCGTCTACAGCCTCTAGTCCCCACGCCGTCTACAGCCTCTAGTCCCCACGCCGTCTACAGCCTCTAGTCCCCACGCCGTCTACAGCCTCTAGTCCCCACGCCGTCTACAGCCTCTAGTCCCCACGCCGTCTACAGCCTCCCACGCCGTCTACAGCCTCCCCACGCCGTCTACAGCCTCTAGTCCCCACGCCGTCTACAGCCTCTAGTCCCCACGCCGTCTACAGCCTCTAGTCCCCACGCCGTCTACAGCCTCTAGTCCCCACGCCGTCTACAGCCTCTAGTCCCCACGCCGTCTACAGCCTCTAGTCCCCACGCCGTCTACAGCCTCTAGTCCCCACGCCGTCTACAGCCTCTAGTCCCCACGCCGTCTACAGCCTCCCCACGCCGTCTACAGCCTCCCCACGCCGTCTACAGCCTCTAGTCCCCACGCCGTCTACAGCCTCTAGTCCCCACGCCGTCTAGAACCTCCCCACGCCGTCTACAGCCTCTAGTCCCCACGCCGTCTACAGCCTCTAGTCCCCACGCCGTCTACAGCCTCTAGTCCCCACGCCGTCTACAGCCTCTAGTCCCCACGCCGTCTACAGCCTCCCCATGCCGTCTACAGCCTCTAGTCCCCACGCCGTCTACAGCCTCTAGTCCCCACGCCGTCTACAGCCTCTAGTCCCCACGCCGTCTACAGCCTCTAGTCCCCACGCCGTCTACAGCCTCTAGTCCCCACGCCGTCTACAGCCTCTAGTCCCCACGCCGTCTACAGCCTCCCCACGCCGTCTACAGCCTCTAGTCCCCACGCCGTCTACAGCCTCTAGTCCCCACGCCGTCTACAGCCTCTAGTCCCCACGCCGTCTACAGCCTCTAGTCCCCACGCCGTCTACAGCCTCCCCACGCCGTCTACAGCCTCTAGTCCCCACGCCGTCTACAGCCTCTAGTCCCCACGCCGTCTACAGCCTCTAGTCCCCACGCCGTCTACAGCCTCTAGTCCCCACGCCGTCTACAGCCTCTAGTCCCCACGCCGTCTACAGCCTCTAGTCCCCACGCCGTCTACAGCCTCTAGTCCCCACGCCGTCTACAGCCTCTAGTCCCCACGCCGTCTACAGCCTCTAGTCCCCACGCCGTCTACAGCCTCCCCACGCCGTCTACAGCCTCTAGTCCCCACGCCGTCTACAGCCTCTAGTCCCCACGCCGTCTACAGCCTCTAGTCCCCACGCCGTCTACAGCCTCCCCACGCCGTCTACAGCCTCTAGTCCCCACGCCGTCTACAGCCTCTAGTCCCCACGCCGCCTACAGCCTCTAGTCCCCACGCCGTCTACAGCCTCTAGTCCCCACGCCGTCTACAACCTCCCCACGCCGTCTACAGCCTCCCCACGCCGTCTACAGCCTCTAGTCCCCACGCCGTCTACAGCCTCTAGTCCCCACGCCGTCTACAGCCTCTAGTCCCCACGCCGTCTACAGCCTCTAGTCCCCACGCCGTCTACAGCCTCCCCACGCCGTCTACAGCCTCTAGTCCCCACGCCGTCTACAGCCTCTAGTCCCCACGCCGTCTACAGCCTCTAGTCCCCACGCCGTCTACAGCCTCTAGTCCCCAC
>NC_140277.1:20518238-20543238 GCF_964030765.1 Micromesistius poutassou
ACCCCTGTGTCTGTCTGTCTGTCAGCCTCCATAGAACAGGTTCCTGACCCCTGTGTCTGTCTGTCTGTCTGTCTGTCTGTCAGCCTCCATAGAACAGGTTCCTGACCCCTGTGTCTGTCTGTCTGTCAGCCTCCATAGAACAGGTTCCTGACCCCTGTGTCTGTCTGTCTGTCTGTCTGTCTGTCAGCCTCCATAGAACAGGTTCCTGACCCCTGTGTCTGTCTGTCTGTCAGCCTCCATAGAACAGGTTCCTGACCCCTGTGTCTGTCTGTCTGTCAGCCTCCATAGAACAGGTTCCTGACCCCTGTGTCTGTCTGTCTGTCAGCCTCCATAGAACAGGTTCATGACCCCTGTGTCCGTCTGTCTGTCTGTCTGTCAGCCTCCATAGAACAGGTTCCTGACCCCTGTGTCTGTCTGTCTGTCAGCCTCCATAGAACAGGTTCCTGACCCCTGTGTCCGTCTGTCTGTCAGCCTCCATAGAACAGGTTCATGACCCCTGTGTCTGTCTGTCTGTCAGCCTCCATAGAACAGGTTCCTGACCCCTGTGTCTGTCTGTCTGTCAGCCTCCATAGAACAGGTTCCTGACCCCTGTGTCTGTCTGTCTGTCAGCCTCCATAGAACAGGTTCCTGACCCCTGTGTCCGTCTGTCTGTCAGCCTCCATAGAACAGGTTCATGACCCCTGTGTCTGTCTGTCTGTCAGCCTCCATAGAACAGGTTCCTGACCCCTGTGTCTGTCTGTCTGTCAGCCTCCATAGAACAGGTTCCTGACCCCTGTGTCTGTCTGTCTGTCAGCCTCCATAGAACAGGTTCATGACCCCTGTGTCTGTCTGTCTGTCAGCCTCCATAGAACAGGTTCCTGACCCCTGTGTCTGTCTGTCTGTCAGCCTCCATAGAACAGGTTCCTGACCCCTGTGTCTGTCTGTCTGTCAGCCTCCATAGAACAGGTTCCTGACCCCTGTGTCTGTCTGTCTGTCAGCCTCCATAGAACAGGTTCCTGACCCCTGTGTCTGTCTGTCTGTCTGTCTGTCTGTCAGCCTCCATAGAACAGGTTCATGACCCCTGTGTCTGTCTGTCTGTCAGCCTCCATAGAACAGGTTCATGACCCCTGTGTCTGTCTGTCTGTCTGTCTGTCTGTCAGCCTCCATAGAACAGGTTCATGACCCCTGTGTCCGTCTGTCTGTCTGTCTGTCAGCCTCCATAGAACAGGTTCCTGACCCCTGTGTCTGTCTGTCTGTCAGCCTCCATAGAACAGGTTCATGACCCCTGTGTCTGTCTGTCTGTCAGCCTCCATAGAACAGGTTCCTGACCCCTGTGTCTGTCTGTCTGTCTGTCTGTCTGTCAGCCTCCATAGAACAGGTTCCTGACCCCTGTGTCTGTCTGTCTGTCAGCCTCCATAGAACAGGTTCCTGACCCCTGTGTCTGTCTGTCTGTCAGCCTCCATAGAACAGGTTCCTGACCCCTGTGTCTGTCTGTCTGTCAGCCTCCATAGAACAGGTTCCTGACCCCTGTGTCTGTCTGTCTGTCAGCCTCCATAGAACAGGTTCATGACCCCTGTGTCCGTCTGTCTGTCTGTCTGTCAGCCTCCATAGAACAGGTTCCTGACCCCTGTGTCTGTCTGTCTGTCAGCCTCCATAGAACAGGTTCCTGACCCCTGTGTCCGTCTGTCCGTCTGTCTGTCAGCCTCCATAGAACAGGTTCATGACCCCTGTGTCTGTCTGTCTGTCAGCCTCCATAGAACAGGTTCCTGACCCCTGTGTCTGTCTGTCTGTCAGCCTCCATAGAACAGGTTCCTGACCCCTGTGTCTGTCTGTCTGTCAGCCTCCATAGAACAGGTTCCTGACCCCTGTGTCCGTCTGTCTGTCAGCCTCCATAGAACAGGTTCCTGACCCCTGTGTCCGTCTGTCTGTCTGTCTGTCTGTCAGCCTCCATAGAACAGGTTCCTGACCCCTGTGTCCGTCTGTCTGTCTGTCTGTCAGCCTCCATAGAACAGGTTCATGACCCCTGTGTCTGTCTGTCTGTCAGCCTCCATAGAACAGGTTCCTGACCCCTGTGTCTGTCTGTCTGTCAGCCTCCATAGAACAGGTTCCTGACCCCTGTGTCTGTCTGTCTGTCAGCCTCCATAGAACAGGTTCCTGACCCCTGTGTCTGTCTGTCTGTCAGCCTCCATAGAACAGGTTCCTGACCCCTGTGTCCGTCTGTCTGTCAGCCTCCATAGAACAGGTTCCTGACCCCTGTGTCCGTCTGTCTGTCTGTCTGTCTGTCAGCCTCCATAGAACAGGTTCCTGACCCCTGTGTCCGTCTGTCTGTCTGTCTGTCAGCCTCCATAGAACAGGTTCCTGACCCCTGTGTCCGTCTGTCTGTCTGTCTGTCAGCCTCCATAGAACAGGTTCCTGACCCCTGTGTCTGTCTGTCTGTCAGCCTCCATAGAACAGGTTCCTGACCCCTGTGTCTGTCTGTCTGTCAGCCTCCATAGAACAGGTTCCTGACCCCTGTGTCCGTCTGTCTGTCTGTCTGTCAGCCTCCATAGAACAGGTTCATGACCCCTGTGTCTGTCTGTCTGTCTGTCTGTCAGCCTCCATAGAACAGGTTCCTGACCCCTGTGTCTGTCTGTCTGTGCAGGGAAGAGTAACCCGTACTGCGAGGTGACCATGGGGTCGCAGTGTCACATCACCAAGACGTTACAGGTACTACCATGTTCTCTGTTCAGCCCTGTACAGCTACACATATATATATATAGATATATATATATAAATATATATATATATATATATATATATATATATATATATATATATAATGATGCCAGCAGACTCTCCTCTGTTGAGTCCTGTAGAAGGTGGAGCTCTGAGTGGCTTTGGAGGATCAAGTCCATGGTCCAACTTCACTGCATCTTTTGTCTGCGCCAGAGTACACCTTCACTTTCTTTATGAAGCAGTACTCTCTTATATTAGAGCCAGAGTACATGTTCACTTTCTTTATGAAGCAGTACTCTTATATTAGAGCCAGAGTACATGTTCACTTTCTTTATGAAGCAGTACTCTGTTATATTAGAGCCAGAGTACACGTTCACTTTCTTTATGAAGCAGTACTCTGTTATATTAGAGCCAGAGTACACGTTCACTTTCTTTATGAAGCAGTACTCTTATATTAGAGCCAGAGTACACGTTCACTTTCTTTATGAAGCAGTACTCTTATATTAGAGCCAGAGTACACGTTCACTTTCTTTATGAAGCAGTACTCTGTTATATTAGAGCCAGAGTACATGTTCACTTTGTTTATGAAGCAGTACTCTTATATTAGAGCCAGAGTACATGTTCACTTTCTTTATGAAGCAGTACTCTTATATTAGAGCCAGAGTACATGTTCACTTTCTTTATGAAGCAGTACTCTTATATTAGAGCCAGAGTACATGTTCACTTTCTTTATGAAGCAGTACTCTTATATTAGAGCCAGAGTACATGTTCACTTTCTTTATGAAGCAGTACTCTCTTATATTAGAGCCAGAGTACATGTTCACTTTCTTTATGAAGCAGTACTCTTATATTAGAGCCAGAGTACATGTTCACTTTCTTTATGAAGCAGTACTCTTATATTAGAGCCAGAGTACACGTTCACTTTCTTTATGAAGCAGTACTCTTATATTAGAGCCAGAGTACATGTTCACTTTGTTTATGAAGCAGTACTCTTATATTAGAGCCAGAGTACATGTTCACTTTCTTTATGAAGCAGTACTCTTATATTAGAGCCAGAGTACATGTTCACTTTGTTTATGAAGCAGTACTCTTATATTAGAGCCAGAGTACATGTTCACTTTCTTTATGAAGCAGTACTCTTATATTAGAGCCAGAGTACATGTTCACTTTCTTTATGAAGCAGTACTCTTATATTAGAGCCAGAGTACATGTTCACTTTTTGATGTAGGGTTGTGGTTCATTCTGTGTGATGTAGGGTTGTGGTTCTCAGGTTCATTCTGTGTGATGTAGGGTTGTGGTTCTCAGGTTCATTCTGTGTGATGTAGGGTTGTGGTTTGTTCTCAGGTTCATTCTGTGTGATGTAGGGTTGTGGTTCTCTGGTTCATTCTGTGTGATGTAGGGTTGTGGTTCTCAGATTCATTCTGTGTGATGTAGGGTTGTGGTTCTCAGGTTCATTCTGTGTGATGTAGGGTTGTGGTTCTCAGGTTCATTCTGTGTGATGTAGGGTTGTGGTTTGTTCTCAGGTTCATTCTGTGTGATGTAGGGTTGTGGTTCTCAGGTTCATTCTGTGTGATGTAGGGTTGTGGTTGGTTCTCAGTTCGTTCTGTGTGATGTAGGGTTGTGGTTCTCAGGTTCATTCTGTGTGATGTAGGGTTGTGGTTTGTTCTCAGGTTCATTCTGTGTGATGTAGGGTTGTGGTTCATTCTTTGTGATGTAGGGTTGTGGTTCTCAGGTTCGTTCTGTGTGATGTAGGGTTGTGGTTCTCAGGTTCATTCTGTGTGATGTAGGGTTGTGGTTTGTTCTCAGGTTCGTTCTGTGTGATGTAGGGTTGTGGTTCTCAGGTTCATTCTGTGTGATGTAGGGTTGTGGTTCTCAGGTTCATTCTGTGTGATGTAGGGTTGTGGTTCTCAGGTTCATTCTGTGTGATGTAGGGTTGTGGTTCTCTGGTTCATTCTGTGTGATGTAGGGTTGTGGTTTGTTCTCAGGTTCGTTCTGTGTGATGTAGGGTTGTGGTTCTCAGGTTCATTCTGTGTGATGTAGGGTTGTGGTTCTCAGGTTCATTCTGTGTGATGTAGGGTTGTGGTTCTCAGGTTCATTCTGTGTGATGTAGGGTTGTGGTTCTCTGGTTCATTCTGTGTGATGTAGGGTTGTGGTTTGTTCTCAGGTTCATTCTGTGTGATGTAGGGTTGTGGTTGGTTGTCAGGTTCGTTCTGTGTGATGTAGGGTTGTGGTTTGTTCTCAGGTTCGTTCTGTGTGATGTAGGGTTGTGGTTTGTTCTCAGGTTCGTTCTGTGTGATGTAGGGTTGTGGTTTGTTCTCAGGTTCATTCTGTGTGATGTAGGGTTGTGGTTTGTTCTCAGGTTCATTCTGTGTGATGTAGGGTTGTGGTTCTCAGGTTCATTCTTTGTGATGTAGGGTTGTGGTTCTCAGGTTCGTTCTGTGTGATGTAGGGTTGTGGTTCTCAGGTTCATTCTGTGTGATGTAGGGTTGTGGTTTGTTCTCAGGTTCGTTCTGTGTGATGTAGGGTTGTGGTTCTCAGGTTCATTCTGTGTGATGTAGGGTTGTGGTTCTCAGGTTCATTCTGTGTGATGTAGGGTTGTGGTTCTCAGGTTCATTCTGTGTGATGTAGGGTTGTGGTTCTCTGGTTCATTCTGTGTGATGTAGGGTTGTGGTTTGTTCTCAGGTTCGTTCTGTGTGATGTAGGGTTGTGGTTCTCAGGTTCATTCTGTGTGATGTAGGGTTGTGGTTCTCAGGTTCATTCTGTGTGATGTAGGGTTGTGGTTCTCAGGTTCATTCTGTGTGATGTAGGGTTGTGGTTCTCTGGTTCATTCTGTGTGATGTAGGGTTGTGGTTTGTTCTCAGGTTCATTCTGTGTGATGTAGGGTTGTGGTTGGTTGTCAGGTTCGTTCTGTGTGATGTAGGGTTGTGGTTTGTTCTCAGGTTCATTCTGTGTGATGTAGGGTTGTGGTTCTCAGGTTCATTCTGTGTGATGTAGGGTTGTGGTTCTCAGGTTCATTCTGTGTGATGTAGGGTTGTGGTTCTCAGGTT
This sequence comes from Micromesistius poutassou, assembly GCF_964030765.1. NCBI lineage: Eukaryota > Metazoa > Chordata > Actinopteri > Gadiformes > Gadidae > Micromesistius > Micromesistius poutassou. Next base: position 20,523,980 of record NC_140277.1, read on the forward strand.
CATTCTGTGTGATGTAGGGTTGTGGTTCTCTGGTTCATTCTGTGTGATGTAGGGTTGTGGTTTGTTCTCAGGTTCGTTCTGTGTGATGTAGGGTTGTGGTTCTCAGGTTCGTTCTGTGTGATGTAGGGTTGTGGTTCTCAGGTTCATTCTGTGTGATGTAGGGTTGTGGTTCTCAGGTTCATTCTGTGTGATGTAGGGTTGTGGTTCTCAGGTTCATTCTGTGTGATGTAGGGTTGTGGTTCTCAGGTTCATTCTGTGTGATGTAGGGTTGTGGTTCATTCTGTGTGATGTAGGGTTGTGGTTTGTTCTCAGGTTTATTCTGTGTGATGTAGGGTTGTGGTTTGTTCTCAGGTTCATTCTGTGTGATGTAGGGTTGTGGTTTGTTATCAGATTCATTCTGTGTGATGTAGGGTTGTGGTTTGTTCTCAGGTTCATTCTGTGTGATGTAGGGTTGTGGTTCTCAGGTTCGTTCTGTGTGATGTAGGGTTGTGGTTTGTTCTCAGGTTCATTCTGTGTGATGTAGGGTTGTGGTTTGTTCTCAGGTTCATTCTGTGTGATGTAGGGTTGTGGTTCTCAGGTTCGTTCTGTGTGATGTAGGGTTGTGGTTTGTTCTCAGGTTCATTCTGTGTGATGTAGGGTTGTGGTTTGTTCTCAGGTTCATTCTGTGTGATGTAGGGTTGTGGTTCTCAGGTTCATTCTGTGTGATGTAGGGTTGTGGTTTGTTCTCAGGTTCATTCCGTGTGATGTAGGGTTGTGGTTTGTTATCAGATTCATTCTGTGTGATGTAGGGTTGTGGTTTGTTCTCAGGTTCATTCTGTGTGATGTAGGGTTGTGGTTGGTTGTCAGGTTCGTTCTGTGTGATGTAGGGTTGTGGTTTGTTCTCAGGTTTGTTCTGTGTGATGTAGGGTTGTGGTTCTCAGGTTCGTTCTGTGTGATGTAGGGTTGTGGTTCTCAGGTTCGTTCTGTGTGATGTAGGGTTGTGGTTTGTTCTCAGGTTCGTTCTGTGTGATGTAGGGTTGTGGTTTGTTCTCAGGTTCATTCTGTGTGATGTAGGGTTGTGGTTTGTTCTCAGGTTCGTTCTGTGTGATGTAGGGTTGTGGTTTGTTCTCAGGTTCATTCTGTGTGATGTAGGGTTGTGGTTTGTTCTCAAGATTCATTCTGTGTGATGTAGGGTTGTGGTTCTCAGGTTCATTCTGTGTGATGTAGGGTTGTGGTTTGTTCTCAGGTTCATTCTGTGTGATGTAGGGTTGTGGTTCTCAGGTTCATTCTGTGTGATGTAGGGTTGTGGTTTGTTCTCAGGTTCATTCTGTGTGATGTAGCGTTGTGGTTCTCAGTTCGTTCTGTGTGTTGTAGCGTTGTGGTTCTCAGTTCGTTCTGTGTGTTGTAGCGTTGTGGTTCTCAGTTCGTTCTGTGTGTTGTAGCGTTGTGGTTCTCAGTTCGTTCTGTGTGTTGTAGCGTTGTGGTTCTCAGTTCGTTCTGTAGCGTTGTGGTTCTCAGTTCGTTCTGTAGCGTTGTAGCGTTGTGGTTCTTAGGTTCGTTCTGTAGCGTTGTAGCATTGTGGTTCTCAGTTCGTTCTGTGTGTTGTAGCGTTGTGGTTCTCAGTTCGTTCTGTGTGTTGTAGCGTTGTGGTTCTCAGTTCGTTCTGTGTGTTGTAGCGTTGTGGTTCTCAGTTCGTTCTGTAGCGTTGTAGCGTTGTGGTTCTCAGTTCGTTCTGTAGCGTTGTAGCGTTGTGGTTCTCAGTTCGTTCTGTGTGTTGTAGCGTTGTGGTTCTCAGTTCGTTCTGTAGCGTTGTGGTTCTCAGTTCGTTCTGTAGCGTTGTAGCGTTGTGGTTCTCAGTTCGTTCTGTAGCGTTGTGGTTCTCAGTTCGTTCTGTAGCGTTGTGGTTCTCAGTTCGTTCTGTGTGTTGTAGCGTTGTGGTTCTCAGTTCGTTCTGTGTGTTGTAGCGTTGTGGTTCTCAGTTCGTTCTGTAGCGTTGTGGTTCTCAGTTCGTTCTGTAGCGTTGTAGCGTTGTGGTTCTCAGTTCGTTCTGTAGCGTTGTGGTTCTCAGTTCGTTCTGTGTGTTGTAGCGTTGTGGTTCTCAGTTCGTTCTGTGTGTTGTAGCGTTGTGGTTCTCAGTTTGTTCTGTGTGTTGTAGCGTTGTGGTTCTCAGTTCGTTCTGTAGCGTTGTAGCGTTGTGGTTCTCAGTTCGTTCTGTGTGTTGTAGCGTTGTGGTTCTCAGTTCGTTCTGTAGCGTTGTGGTTCTCAGTTCGTTCTGTAGCATTGTGGTTCTCAGTTCGTTCTGTGTGTTGTAGCGTTGTGGTTCTCAGTTTGTTCTGTGTGTTGTAGCGTTGTGGTTCTCAGTTCGTTCTGTGTGTTGTAGCGTTGTGGTTCTCAGTTTGTTCTGTAGCGTTGTAGCGTTGTGGTTCTCAGTTCGTTCTGTAGCGTTGTAGCGTTGTGGTTCTCAGTTCGTTCTGTGTGTTGTAGCGTTGTGGTTCTCAGTTCGTTCTGTGTGTTGTAGCGTTGTGGTTCTCAGTTCGTTCTGTAGCGTTGTAGCGTTGTGGTTCTCAGTTCGTTCTGTGTGTTGTAGCGTTGTGGTTCTCAGTTTGTTCTGTGTGTTGTAGCGTTGTGGTTCTCAGGTTCGTTCTGTAGCGTTGTGGTTCTTAGGTTCGTTTTGTAGCGTTGTGGTTCTCAGTTCGTTCTGTAGCGTTGTAGCGTTGTGGTTCTCAGTTCGTTCTGTGTGTTGTAGCGTTGTGGTTCTCAGTTCGTTCTGTAGTGTTGTAGCGTTGTGGTTCTTAGGTTCGTTCTGTAGCGTTGTGGTTCTCAGTTCGTTCTGTGTGTTGTAGCGTTGTGGTTCTTAGGTTCGTTCTGTAGCGTTGTAGCATTGTGGTTCTCAGTTCGTTCTGTGTGTTGTAGCGTTGTGGTTCTCATTTCGTTCTGTGTGTTGTAGCGTTGTGGTTCTCAGTTCGTTCTGTAGCGTTGTGGTTCTCAGTTCGTTCTGTGTGTTGTAGCGTTGTGGTTCTCAGTTCGTTCTGTAGCGTTGTAGCGTTGTGGTTCTCAGTTCGTTCTGTAGCGTTGTAGCGTTGTGGTTCTCAGTTCGTTCTGTAGCGTTGTGGTTCTCAGTTCGTTCTGTGTGTTGTAGCGTTGTGGTTCTCAGTTCGTTCTGTAGCGTTGTGGTTCTCAGTTCGTTCTGTAGCGTTGTAGCGTTGTGGTTCTCAGTTCGTTCTGTGTGTTGTAGCGTTGTGGTTCTCAGTTCGTTCTGTGTGTTGTGGTTCTCAGTTCGTTCTGTAGCGTTGTGGTTCTCAGTTCGTTCTGTAGCGTTGTGGTTCTCAGTTCGTTCTGTGTGTTGTAGCGTTGTGGTTCTCAGTTCGTTCTGTAGCGTTGTGGTTCTCAGTTCGTTCTGTGTGTTGTAGCGTTGTGGTTCTCAGTTCGTTCTGTGTGTTGTAGCGTTGTGGTTCTCAGTTCGTTCTGTAGCGTTGTGGTTCTCAGTTCGTTCTGTAGCGTTGTAGCGTTGTGGTTCTCAGTTCGTTCTGTGTGTTGTAGCGTTGTGGTTCTCAGTTCGTTCTGTAGCGTTGTGGTTCTCAGTTCGTTCTGTAGCGTTGTAGCGTTGTGGTTCTCAGTTCGTTCTGTGTGTTGTAGCGTTGTGGTTCTCAGTTCGTTCTGTGTGTTGTAGCGTTGTGGTTCTCAGTTCGTTCTGTAGCGTTGTGGTTCTCAGTTCGTTCTGTGTGTTGTAGCGTTGTGGTTCTCAGTTCGTTCTGTGTGTTGTAGCGTTGTGGTTCTCAGTTCGTTCTGTAGCGTTGTAGCATTGTGGTTCTCAGTTCGTTCTGTGTGTTGTAGCGTTGTGGTTCTCAGTTCGTTCTGTGTGTTGTAGCGTTGTGGTTCTCAGTTCGTTCTGTAGCGTTGTGGTTCTCAGTTCGTTCTGTAGCGTTGTGGTTCTCAGTTCGTTCTGTGTGTTGTAGCGTTGTGGTTCTCAGTTCGTTCTGTGTGTTGTAGCGTTGTGGTTCTCAGTTCGTTCTGTAGCGTTGTGGTTCTCAGTTCGTTCTGTAGCGTTGTAGCGTTGTGGTTCTTAGGTTCGTTCTGTGTGTTGTAGCGTTGTGGTTCTCAGTTCGTTCTGTGTGTTGTAGCGTTGTGGTTCTCAGTTCGTTCTGTAGCGTTGTGGTTCTCAGTTCGTTCTGTAGCGTTGTGGTTCTCAGTTCGTTCTGTAGCGTTGTGGTTCTCAGTTCGTTCTGTAGCGTTGTGGTTCTCAGTTCGTTCTGTGTGTTGTAGCGTTGTGGTTCTCAGTTCGTTCTGTGTGTTGTAGCGTTGTGGTTCTCAGTTCGTTCTGTAGCGTTGTGGTTCTCAGTTCGTTCTGTAGCGTTGTAGCGTTGTGGTTCTCAGTTCGTTCTGTGTGTTGTAGCGTTGTGGTTCTCAGTTTGTTCTGTGTGTTGTAGCGTTGTGGTTCTCAGTTCGTTCTGTAGCGTTGTGGTTCTCAGGTTCGTTCTGTAGCGTTGTGGTTCTCAGTTCGTTCTGTAGCGTTGTGGTTCTCAGTTCGTTCTGTAGTGTTGTGGTTCTCAGTTCGTTCTGTAGCGTTGTGGTTCTCAGTTCGTTCTGTAGCGTTGTGGTTCTCAGTTCGTTCTGTGTGTTGTAGCGTTGTGGTTCTTAGGTTCGTTTTGTAGCGTTGTGGTTCTCAGTTCGTTCTGTGTGTTGTAGCGTTGTGGTTCTCAGTTCGTTCTGTGTGTTGTAGCGTTGTGGTTCTCAGTTCGTTCTGTAGCGTTGTAGCGTTGTGGTTCTCAGTTCGTTCTGTGTGTTGTAGCGTTGTGGTTCTCAGTTCGTTCTGTAGCGTTGTAGCGTTGTGGTTCTCAGGTTCGTTCTGTAGCGTTGTGGTTCTCAGTTCGTTCTGTAGCGTTGTAGCGTTGTGGTTCTCAGTTCGTTCTGTAGCGTTGTGGTTCTCAGGTTCGTTCTGTAGCGTTGTGGTTCTCAGTTCGTTCTGTGTGTTGTAGCGTTGTGGTTCTCAGTTCGTTCTGTGTGTTGTAGCGTTGTGGTTCTCAGTTCGTTCTGTAGCGTTGTAGCGTTGTGGTTCTCAGTTCGTTCTGTAGCGTTGTAGCGTTGTGGTTCTCAGTTCGTTCTGTGTGTTGTAGCGTTGTGGTTCTCATTTCGTTCTGTGTGTTGTAGCGTTGTGGTTCTCAGTTCGTTCTGTAGCGTTGTGGTTCTCAGTTCGTTCTGTGTGTTGTAGCGTTGTGGTTCTCAGTTCGTTCTGTGTGTTGTAGCGTTGTGGTTCTCAGTTTGTTCTGTGTGTTGTAGCGTTGTGGTTCTCAGTTCGTTCTGTGTGTTGTAGCGTTGTGGTTCTCAGTTCGTTCTGTGTGTTGTAGCGTTGTGGTTCTCAGTTCGTTCTGTAGCGTTGTAGCGTTGTGGTTCTTAGGTTCGTTCTCTAGCGTTGTGGTTCTCAGTTCGTTCTGTGTGTTGTAGCGTTGTGGTTCTCAGTTCGTTCTGTAGCATTGTGGTTCTCAGTTCGTTCTGTGTGTTGTAGCGTTGTGGTTCTCATTTCGTTCTGTGTGTTGTAGCGTTGTGGTTCTCAGTTCGTTCTGTAGCGTTGTGGTTCTCAGTTCGTTCTGTAGCGTTGTGGTTCTCAGGTTCTCAGTTTGTTCTGTAGCGTTGTGGTTCTCAGATTCTCAGTTTGTTCTGTAGCGTTGTGGTTCTCAGTTCGTTCTGTAGCGTTGTGGTTCTCAGGTTCTCAGTTCGTTCTGTGTGTTGTAGCGTTGTGGTTCTCAGTTCGTTCTGTGTTGTAGCGTTGTGGTTCTCAGTTCGTTCTGTAGCGTTGTGGTTCTCAGGTTCTCAGTTCGTTCTGTAGCGTTGTGGTTCTCAGGTTCGTTCTGTAGCGTTGTGGTTCTCAGTTTGTTCTGTAGCGTTGTGGTTCTCAGTTTGTTCTGTAGCGTTGTGGTTCTCAGTTCGTTCTGTAGCATTGTGGTTCTCAGTTCGTTCTGTGTGTTGTAGCGTTGTGGTTCTCAGTTTGTTCTGTGTGTTGTAGCGTTGTGGTTCTCAGTTCGTTCTGTAGCGTTGTGGTTCTCAGTTCGTTCTGTAGCGTTGTGGTTCTCAGGTTCTCAGTTCGTTCTGTAGCTTTGTGGTTCTCAGGTTCTCAGTTCGTTCTGTAGCGTTGTGGTTCTCAGGTTCTCAGTTCGTTCTGTAGCGTTGTGGTTCTCAGGTTCTCAGTTCGTTCTGTGTGTTGTAGCGTTGTGGTTCTCAGTTCGTTCTGTAGCGTTGTGGTTCTCAGGTTCTCAGTTCGTTCTGTAGCGTTGTGGTTCTCAGGTTCTCAGTTCGTTCTGTAGCGTTGTGGTTCTCAGGTTCTCAGTTCGTTCTGTAGCGTTGTGGTTCTCAGGTCCGTTCTGTAGCGTTGTGGTTCTCAGGTTCGTTCTGTAGCGTTGTGGTTCTCAGTTCGTTCTGTAGCGTTGTGGTTCTCAGTTCGTTCTGTAGTGTTGTGGTTCTCAGTTCGTTCTGTAGCGTTGTGGTTCTTAGGTTCGTTCTGTAGCGTTGTGGTTCTCAGTTCGTTCTGTAGCGTTGTGGTTCTCAGTTGGTTCTGTAGCGTTGTGGTTCTCAGTTCGTTCTGTAGCGTTGTGGTTCTCAGTTCGTTCTGTAGCGTTGTGGTTCTCAGTTCGTTCTGTAGCGTTGTGGTTCTCAGTTCGTTCTGTAGTGTTGTGGTTCTCAGTTCGTTCTGTAGCGTTGTGGTTCTCAGTTCGTTCTGTAGCGTTGTGGTTCTCAGTTCGTTCTGTAGTGTTGTGGTTCTCAGTTCGTTCTGTAGCGTTGTGGTTCTTAGGTTCGTTCTGTAGCGTTGTGGTTCTCAGTTCGTTCTGTAGCGTTGTGGTTCTCAGTTCGTTCTGTAGCGTTGTGGTTCTCAGTTCGTTCTGTAGCGTTGTGGTTCTCAGGTTCTCAGTTGGTTCTGTAGCGTTGTGGTTCTCAGTTCGTTCTGTAGCGTTGTGGTTCTCAGTTCGTTCTGTAGCGTTGTGGTTCTCAGTTGGTTCTGTAGCGTTGTGGTTCTCAGTTCGTTCTGTAGCGTTGTGGTTCTCAGTTCGTTCTGTAGCGTTGTGGTTCTCAGTTCGTTCTGTAGCGTTGTGGTTCTCAGTTCGTTCTGTAGTGTTGTGGTTCTCAGTTCGTTCTGTAGCGTTGTGGTTCTCAGTTCGTTCTGTAGCGTTGTGGTTCTCAGTTCGTTCTGTAGTGTTGTGGTTCTCAGTTCGTTCTGTAGCGTTGTGGTTCTTAGGTTCGTTCTGTAGCGTTGTGGTTCTCAGTTCGTTCTGTAGCGTTGTGGTTCTCAGTTCGTTCTGTAGCGTTGTGGTTCTCAGTTCGTTCTGTAGCGTTGTGGTTCTCAGGTTCTCAGTTGGTTCTGTAGCGTTGTGGTTCTCAGTTCGTTCTGTAGCGTTGTGGTTCTCAGTTCGTTCTGTAGCGTTGTGGTTCTCAGTTGGTTCTGTAGCGTTGTGGTTCTCAGTTGGTTCTGTAGCGTTGTGGTTCTCAGTTCGTTCTGTAGCGTTGTGGTTCTCAGGTTCGTTCTGTAGCGTTGTGGTTCTCAGGTTCTCAGTTCGTTCTGTAGCGTTGTGGTTCTCAGGTTCGTTCCGTAGCGTTGTGGTTCTCAGGTTCTCAGTTGGTTCTGCTCTCTGGTACTCAGGACACGCTGAACCCCAAGTGGAACTCCAACTGCCAGTTCTTCATCAAGGACCTGGAGCAGGACGTTCTGTGCGTGACGGTGTTTGAGCGGGACCAGTTCTCCCCTGACGGTGCGTTCACACTCACTCCACTCCCTTTGATTCAACACTTTTGTTTCCATTTTGCCGTCTCTGTGATCACAGAAAATGGATCATTTTCAGCTTTGTGTCACCCTCTACTTCTTCACCCTCGGAAATGTCCCTTCACATTTCAGACTTTCTAGGTAGGACAGAGATCCGATTGGCTGAAATAAAGAAGGACCAGGGTTCCAAGGGACCAATCACAAAGCGGTTGCTGCTCCACGAGGTACCGACGGGCGAGATAGTGGTGAGGCTGGACCTCCAGCTGTTTGAAGAACCGTAAAGCCCGGACCGGACCGCTCACTGGATCAGATCCATACTCATACCTTATGTAGATTGCTGGACAACTAGGAGAAAGGCTGCTGGGTGACACATGGGTGGAACACAACCATGCCAAAATTAAAAAGAAATACAAAATAAAGAAAGGATTTTATTTCACTTAATTATAAAAAGGGAAACAAATCAAATCATAAAAATTTAAATCAACAAGTATTTTAAAATGTTTTGTTTTTTTATCTATTGTATTTTATTGACAGAGTAAATCTACACAGAATAAATATAACATTTAGCATTTTATTCAACTTGATTCCTTTGGTGGACTTAGTTTTGGCACGGATCTGCTTCTGTTTCCTGAGTGTTTGTAAGGGAATGAACACTTAGCAACGCAATAGAGCTCCTGGGTAGCCCTGATCACACACGCTAGCAAGCTCACCTACTGGGTAATATAAGGCTCCTCTAAGCTGCTTTATGCAAAACTAGGCCTCCGCCCAGGTTAGAGGGACAGAAACCTGGTTCAGGTGTCACACTAGATCCAAAACTAGGCCTCCACCCAGGTTAGAGGGACAGAAACCTGGTTCAGGTGTCACACTAGATCCAAAACTAGGCCTCCACCCAGGTTAGAGGGACAGAAACCTGGTTCAGGTGTCACACTAGATCCAAAACTAGGCCTCCACCCAGGTTAGAGGGACAGAAACCTGGTTCAGGTGTCACACTAGATCCAAAACTAGGCCTCCGCCCAGGTTAGAGGGACAGAAACCTGGTTCAGGTGTCACACTAGATCCAAAACTAGGCCTCCACCCAGGTTAGAGGGACAGAAACCTGGTTCAGGTGTCACACTAGATCCAAAACTAGGCCTCCACCCAGGTTAGAGGGACAGAAACCTGGTTCAGGTGTCACACTAGATCCAAAACTAGGCCTCCGCCCAGGTTAGAGGGACAGAAACCTGGTTCAGGTGTCACACTAGATCCAAAACTAGGCCTCCACCCAGGTTAGAGGGACAGAAACCTGGTTCAGGTGTCACACTAGATCCAAAACTAGGCCTCCACCCAGGTTAGAGGGACAGAAACCTGGTTCAGGTGTCACACTAGATCCAAAACTAGGCCTCCACCCAGGTTAGAGGGACAGAAACCTGGTTCAGGTGTCACACTAGATCCAAAACTAGGCCTCCACCCAGGTTAGAGGGACAGAAACCTGGTTCAGGTGTCACACTAGATCCAAAACTAGGCCTCCACCCAGGTTAGAGGGACAGAAACCTGGTTCAGGTGTCACACTAGATCCAAAACTAGGCCTCCACCCAGGTTAGAGGGACAGAAACCTGGTTCAGGTGTCACACTAGATCCAAAACTAGGCCTCCACCCAGGTTAGAGGGACAGAAACCTGGTTCAGGTGTCACACTAGATCCAAAACTAGGCCTCCACCCAGGTTAGAGGGACAGAAACCTGGTTCAGGTGTCACACTAGATCCAAAACTAGGCCTCCACCCAGGTTAGAGGGACAGAAACCTGGTTCAGGTGTCACACTAGATCCAAAACTAGGCCTCCACCCAGGTTAGAGGGACAGAAACCTGGTTCAGGTGTCACACTAGATCCAAAACTAGGCCTCCGCCCAGGTTAGAGGGACAGAAACCTGGTTCAGGTGTCACACTAGATCCAAAACTAGGCCTCCACCCAGGTTAGAGGGACAGAAACCTGGTTCAGGTGTCACACTAGATCCAAAACTAGGCCTCCGCCCAGGTTAGAGGGACAGAAACCTGGTTCAGGTGTCACACTAGATCCAAAACTAGGCCTCCACCCAGGTTAGAGGGACAGAAACCTGGTTCAGGTGTCACACTAGATCCAAAACTAGGCCTCCACCCAGGTTAGAGGGACAGAAACCTGGTTCAGGTGTCACACTAGATCCAAAACTAGGCCTCCACCCAGGTTAGAGGGACAGAAACCTGGTTCAGGTGTCACACTAGATCCAAAACTAGGCCTCCGCCCAGGTTAGAGGGACAGAAACCTGGTTCAGGTGTCACACTAGATCCAAAACTAGGCCTCCACCCAGGTTAGAGGGACAGAAACCTGGTTCAGGTGTCACACTAGATCCAAAACTAGGCCTCCGCCCAGGTTAGAGGGACAGAAACCTGGTTCAGGTGTCACACTAGATCCAAAACTAGGCCTCCACCCAGGTTAGAGGGACAGAAACCTGGTTCAGGTGTCACACTAGATCCATTTCTTCACCTCTGGGTTCAGAGAGGAAGGGCTACAGCCGTTTGAAACGTTCTGAAACCCAACTCTTGATCAAATGGTTTGTTGTTCATACCAATTTGGAAAAGGATTCACATTTAATTCTGGCCCGTCCAAACAGATGTTTAACTAGAATAATGCAGTTCAATCTGAAATAATATTTACTGAAATCACGTCAGTCCAGTCTTTTCCTGGCTTCCACTCGGGGTTTCTCAAGGGTCAATCCCCCCACAACCCTAATACCCACAATACCCTGGTGTGTGTGTGTGTGTGTGTGTGTGTGTGTGTGTGTGTGTGTGTGTGTGTGTGTGTGTGTGTGTGTGTGTGTGTGTGTGTGTGTGTGTGTGTGTGTGTGTGTGTGAGAAACACTTAGAGAGTAAGAAAGAGGCGTGGTATATAAGTGAAAGGTAGTGTTTATTCTTTTTGTTGGTTTTTACAGTTGAACTGTCTTATCAGGTCTAAGATTACAAGCAAGGTACTGAATTTAAAGAAAACAAAAAATGTATTTAAAATGTTGCTCTGTTTAAGCAGAAAGGCCAAAGCAACCTGACTGCAATTTCCTATGTCAGCAGCCCCAGAGTCACTGTTTGGAACAACGGCATGGTTACATAATGCTGATGATGTTTGATGACTCAGATTGAGGTACAGAAAATATGTTGTATTACTGTTATCATTTTGTAATGTTAAGAAACAAACAAGGGTCATAGTGTTGGTGGTTTGGGGGGGGTGATAAATGAAAACCTTTTCTATCCATACAGTGACCAGTGGCTCGTTGATGGTCCACCTATGGTCACAACAACACATGGTTTGTTTCTATGGTGGGACCACCCCATTGGATTGACTTGATGTATTTATTTAATATCTTTTGTTAACTGGGCTCATGACTCCGTATTAATGCAACATTACTGTTCAGTAACATAGTGACCAGCCACTGTCCAGCAACATCAAGAGGGCCTCAGTCAATTACAGGGGTGTGTGTGAGTGTGTGTATCTGCGCGCGCGTGTGTGTGTGCGGGCTGATGTTATTGCTTCTTTTTCAAGGTGAATATGATGATGACTGGTGGATGTAACAAACATCCCATGACCCCCATGTCCCTACTGTACTAAGGCTACTGCTACTGTCCACCTGCCAGGTTGTGTATAATACTGTTCTGAGAGTTAATATATGAACACTATGGGCCGCGCTGTAAGAAGATACGTCTACGTTGTTGTCTCAATGCTCACAATAAACTCCAGATGGACCCTTAGGCGCTGTGAGGACCTTGTTCTGTGTAGTCAGTCTAATACCTGCTATAAAGAGATACTATATGTATATATATGATATCTATTACAATACAACATTTAATGTCTAACATTTTTTTGGTTAAAAGCGTGATTGTAAATAAATTGTTAGGCCTGCTAAGTCGTATTTGTAGTGTTGACTAAAGTTTATAGTGAGAAAAATAGGCAATAGGCTACTAAAGCTACTATAGACAAGTAGGCCTATATATATATATATATATATATATATAGGCCTACTTGTCTATAGTATATATATCTACTATAGACATATATATAAGAGCTTTTATTAGATGCTTTATGAAGAAATCAAGGTTTTTTTTCCAACACGTATTTGTGTAAATTATATATATATAAATATGATTTACACAAATACGTAATATGTCAAATACATATAAAAATATATATATATCATTCATAATAGGCCTATATATAAAATATAATATATATATATATAGAGAGAGAGAGAGATGGAAAGCTCCGTTAACCTTCCACAGTCACGACTGATGAGTCACACACACTTGAGTAGGATAATATGGATATCAGCGAGCACGCAGACCGGGCAGAACCGTGTTTTTCTTCAGGACCGTGAATGCAGAACGCGTGTACGGCTGAAGCGGACCAGCAGCAGCCTTCCTCCTCATCCTCCGCTCTCCTCCTGGGTCCTTTGCAGCGACATGATGGATGACGCAGAGATGATGATGCTGCCGCTGACGATGATGATGATGATGATGCGACTTGGTTTTCCTCCACTCCAGTGACGTCACGTCGGTTAGGTGGCCGCGCGCTGCCTGTAGCCCGCTCGTGCCCTTCAGCGCCGCGCTGAGCTTCGGGAGGAGAGCGACAGACGACCTGGTGCTTTAATGCACTCCTGTATTTATGACCAAAGTATAACTACCTAATATACACGACTGTACGTGTGTGCACGCACGAAAACAAACACGCACACACGCACACGCGCGCGCGTTACAGACCGACACGCACAGATAACAGAACGAGCCCCGACACGCTCCTCACCGCCGGCCGACGTGACAGCGACGGGGGCAGCTGGTGAGCCAGGGACGTCCACCAGGCTGGGTCGGGTCAGCGGAGTGAGGACCATCGCATCGGGAGGACGGACCATCGCATCGGGAGGACGGACCATCACATCGGGGGACGGACCATCGCTCCCGGCTGCGGGTCGCCATGGAGTGCCGCGTGCTGTCCATCCAGAGCCACGTCGTGCGGGGCTACGTGGGCAACAAGAGCGCCTCGTTCCCCTTACAGGTAATCACGACCCGGCCGCCGCTTCAGCCTCTACGGTCACGATTCTCCTTGTTAATACTATATATATGTGTGTATGTATGTATATATCTATATATATCTATATATATCTATCTATATCTATATTTATATAGATATAGATATACTTATATAATACTTAGATATCTAGATCATGTCAATGCCCCGCTGTGCATGGTAAAGGTTATTATGATGACATGTGACTCATGTCCTAACATGCAGCACCATATCTTCTCTAGCAGGTTGAGCTGATCTGTTGGTCGTCCTCACTGACGCTGTGTGTGTTGGGTTCGTTGTGGCCGCATTAGAGAGTCGTACGAACTGCTAGGAATAATTCTGACCAAGGGCTTGTTTGGTGAAACCCAAGCATGTTGATGTCTGGTGTTTTAAAGACTCCAGGATGCACTCGCCCTGCTGGCCTCATGGTAGGACGTGAGCTCTGCACGGGTCCAGCTGTCTTCAGTATGGACCACGGGGCTGTGTGATGAGCCCTGCTCAGCTGTGTTTGGTGCTTTTATTTTGACAGTCCGTTTGTTGTGAAGACTACTTCTACTGTCGTCATGCATCTTAATCAGCTAATGTCATAATTATCATCGGCGTGCTGTCATGTGATAATACCTTATCCAACTGTTATTTGATTTACATAGAGATCATTCATGATTTTTTTCAAGTTGAATTGCAAACATGTGGATGACAAACAGCTTGTTGACATGTTGGTAAACGTTGTTATCTGGTGTTGGTAGCGGTCATCTAGTCCATAAACTGGCCCCAGGAACCAACGTGTCCACATTAATAATCTCTTCTTCTTCACTTTACTTTTGAGATACTTTTGAGAAAAAGCTAGCAGTCAATTTCCTCACCAAATAAATACAGAAAAGCGTGTGCTACTGCCAAGGCTGGATGTGAAAGGGCCCGCAGGGGCCCGACGGGGCAGGGGCCCGGAGGGGCCCGACGGGGCAGGGGCCCGGAGGGGCCCGACGGGGCAGGGGCCCGGAGGGGGACGGGGCCTGGAGGGGGACGGGGCTCGGAGGGGCAGGGCGGGGCCCGACGGGGCAGGGGCCTGACGGGGCAGGGGCCCGACGGGGCAGGGGCCTGACGGGGCAGGGGCCCGACGGGGCAGGGGCCTGACGGGGCAGGGGCCCGGAGTGGCAGGGGCCCGGAGGGGCAGGGGGGAAGGGGGACAGGGCAGGGTGAGGCGGGGCGGGTGGCTGTGAGGAAACCCCTCTCCCAAGCTGTCCACACTGCTCCTGATTGGCCCTCATCACACCACACTGCTCCTGATTGGCCCTCATCACACCACACTGCTCCTGATTGGCCCTCATCACACCACACTGCTCCTGATTGGCCCTCATCACACCACACTGCTCCTGATTGGCCCTCATCACACCACACTGCTCCTGATTGGCCCTCATCACACCACACTGCTCCTGATTGGCCCTCATCACACCACACTGCTCCTGATTGGCCCTCATCTCACCACACTGCTCCTGATTGGCCCTCATCACACCACACTGCTCCTGATTGGCCCTCATCACACCACACTGCTCCTGATTGGCCCTCACGTCTCAGCTCTCTGATGTCACTAAAGGAGACACGCCATGCGAGACAATTGTTCATGATAAGAATCTTTTTACAAACTAGGAACAGTAAGAAATGTATTTGATGTACAAGAGAGACTAAATGACTGGAATTACTAGTTATCTAGGGGTATAGGTAATTGAAATGTGAAAAACTATGTTTTAACCGTTATTCAAAGAATACCACTCCCAAAAATGAAACCAAGGAACAGCAAAATGTGTTCAAACATCAACTGCACAAGCTGTGATGCTTGATGCTTATTAATGTTTGATTTAAAGTTATGAAGCTTAGTCTTTCATCTTTGACCATCTCATTCAAGGTACGTAGCTTACTGCCACCTGCTCAGAGTTCAAGAGTCACACTCAAGGCACTTCAGAAACACACTTAAAGTTAAAGTCCCTATAATCAATACAAACGGAGCAGCCCCCCCTCCACACTGTCTCTAGAGGAGCAGCCCCCCATCCACACTGTCTCTAGAGGAGCAGCCAGACTGTCTCTAGAGGAGCAGCCCCCAGCCACACTGTCTCTAGAGGAGCAGCCAGACTGTCTCTAGAGGAGCAGCCCCCATCCACACTGTCTCTAGAGGAGCAGCCACACTGTCTCTAGAGGAGCAGCCCCCCAGCCACACTGTCCATAGATCTGACAGGCTGAAGCAGTCAGCAACAAGGGCTACTGGGGCCAGCTACTGGGAGACTGGGGCCAGCTACTGGGAGACTGGGGCCAGCTACTGGGAGACTGGGGCCAGCTACTGGGAGGCTGGGGCCAGCTACTGGGAGACTGGGGCCAGCTACTGGAGGTCCACATAGAGGAGGGTTGTGGGTGAGGGACGTCTGGACGCTGGAGTTCAAAGCCGTCACAAACATGTGAAGAAGCAGATGTTGGACCACAGACTGTGAGCAGGTTGAACTACGATAACAGGACGTGTTCATCAGTGAGTCTCCCCTGACCCTCCTCATGT
The DNA here is from genome assembly GCF_964030765.1 of Micromesistius poutassou. Lineage (NCBI taxonomy): Eukaryota > Metazoa > Chordata > Actinopteri > Gadiformes > Gadidae > Micromesistius > Micromesistius poutassou. Next base: position 20,539,302 of record NC_140277.1, read on the forward strand.
TTCAGGTGTTGGGGTTTGAGGTGGACTCCATCAACTCGGTGCAGTTCTCCAACCACACAGGTACGCTCAGCCCTAAACCAGCTTAACCCCTAAACCGACTCAGCCCTAAACCAGCTCAGCCCTAAACCAGCTTAACCCCTAAACCGACTCAGCCCTAAACCAGCTTAACCCCTAAACCGACTCAGCCCTAAACCAGCTCAGCCCTAAACCAGCTTAACCCCTAAACCGACTCAACCCTAAACCAGCTCAGCCCTAAACCAGCTCAGCCCTAAACCAGCTTAACCCCTAAACCAGCTCAGCCCTAAACCAGCTCAGCCCTAAACCAGCTTAACCCCTAAACCGACTCAACCCTAAACCAGCTCAGCCCTAAACCAGCTCAGCCCTAAACCAGCTTAACCCCTAAACCAGCTCAGCCCTAAACCAGCTCAGCCCTAAACCGACTCAGCCCTAAACCAGCTCAGCCCTAAACCAGCTCAGCCCTAAACCAGCTTAACCCCTAAACCGACTCAGCCCTAAACCAGCTTAACCCCTAAACCGACTCAGCCCTAAACCAGCTCAGCCCTAAACCAGCTCAGCCCTAAACCAGCTTAACCCCTAAACCGACTCAGCCCTAAACCAGCTTAACCCCTAAACCGACTCAGCCCTAAACCAGCTTAACCCCTAAACCGACTCAGCCCTAAACCAGCTCAGCCCTAAACCAGCTCAGCCCTAAACCAGCTTAACCCCTAAACCAGCTCAGCCCTAAACCAGCTCAGCCCTAAACCGACTCAGCCCTAAACCAGCTTAACCCCTAAACCGACTCAGCCCTAAACCAGCTCAGCCCTAAACCAGCTCAGCCCTAAACCAGCTTAACCCCTAAACCGACTCAGCCCTAAACCAGCTCAGCCCTAAACCAGCTCAGCCCTAAACCAGCTCAGCCCTAAACCAGCTCAGCCCTAAACCAGCTTAACCCCTAAACCGACTCAACCCTAAACCAGCTCAGCCCTAAACCAGCTTAACCCCTAAACCAACTCAGCCCTAAACCAGCTCAGCCCTAAACCAGCTCAGCCCTAAACCAGCTTAACCCCTAAACCAGCTCAGCCCTCAAACCAGCTGTGTGTGTGTGTGTGTGTGTGTGTGTGTGTGTGTGTGTGTGTGTGTGTGTGTGTGTGTGTGTGTGTGTGTGTGTGTGTGTGTGTGTGTGTGTGTGTGTGTGTGTGTGTGTGTGTGTGTGTGTGTGTGTGTGTGTGGTTTGTTTTGGAGGGATGGTGGTCATGGCAGTTATGGTGATGTTCAGATAGAGGGTCCAGCAGCCTTCAGGAGGTCAACAGTTGAACTCAGTCTCTGGTATCTCTCATTGTGTTGTTTGTCTCTGGTATCTCTCATTGTGTTGTTTGTCTCTGGTATCTCTCATTGTGTTGTTTGTCTCTGGTATCTCTCATTGTGTTGTTTGTCTCTGGTATCTCTCATTGTGTTGTTTGTCTCTGGTATCTCTCATTGTGTTGTTTGTCTCTGGTATCTCTCATCGTGTTGTTTGTCTCTGGTATCTCTCATCGTGTTGTTTGTCTCTGGTATCTCTCATCGTGTTGTTTGTCTCTGGTATCTCTCATTGTGTTGTTTGTCTCTGGTATCTCTCATTGTGTTGTTTGTCTCTGGTATCTCCTGTTGTGTTGTTTGTCTCTGGTATCTCTCGTTGTGTTGTTTGTCTCTGGTATCTCTCATTGTGTTTGTCTCTGGTATCTCTCATTGTGTTGTTTGTCTCTGGTATCTCTCATTGTGTTGTTTGTCTCTGGTATCTCTCATTGTGTTGTTTGTCTCTGGTATCTCTCATTGTGTTTGTCTCTGGTATCTCTTATTGTGTTGTTTGTCTCTGGTATCTCTCATTGTGTTTGTCTCTGGTATCTCTTATTGTGTTGTTTGTCTCTGGTATCTCTTATTGTGTTGTTTTTCTCTGGTATCTCTCATTGTGTTGTTTGTCTCTGGTATCTCTCATTGTGTTGTTTGTCTCTGGTATCTCTCATTGTGTTGTTTGTCTCTGGTATCTCTCATTGTGTTGTTTGTCTCTGGTATCTCCTGTTGTGTTGTTTGTCTCTGGTATCTCTCATTGTGTTGTTTGTCTCTGGTATCTCCTGTTGTGTTGTTTGTCTCTGGTATCTCTCGTTGTGTTGTTGTTGTGTTAAGTATGAGCTGAGTGACATCCAAATGTCTGAGCACTCGCCCCAATCACCAGACCACCATCCTAACTAGGGATGTCACCAGAACCGATACTTCGGTACCAAGTCGATACCAAAATTCTAAAAACGTGACGGTACTCGTTTTTCTTAGTACCGTAGGTACCGAGGATGCAATTCCTCCGGACGTCCCGTGGGCAGCATATACACCTACACGGGAACATGGAAGACGGCAGCTGCAGCTGCAGCGAGTGCGACGGCTCCGCCTCGACTCGTCGATAAAAAGAATAGCAAGAGTCGTGTCTGGAAGTACTTTGCGTTTGGAACGCTGCGCCGCGCGACTGTTTCAGATGGGACCCGTTTCAGTGTTGCGCTTCTAAACACGCATGGTACGACTGCGTTCGGCATCACTTACTTGATGTTGTTTTGATTGAAGATCGGCAGGTTGTAGTGGGTGCGGCGGTGAATGTGTGCGTGTGTGTGCGTGCGCGTGTGCATGTGTGTTGCGAGCGTATGCAATTTCAAAGTAAACAAACCAACTCAAAGCCGATGCATGCATCCAAAATGATTCGTTCAAAACCAAATAAACAAATCAAAAACAGCGTTGCTTATTCGCTTCAAATACTTTTTCTTTTCAAAACTTGGTAATTAATACGGCGCGGTACCGAGCGGTTGAAAACAATGTTGGCGTCTCCTGTGGCTGCCTTGCGCACCTGCATTATATTACTTAATATTAGGTTGGAAGTTATGTTTTAAACCCCGCCATGCACGCAAGTGTAAACGCCAGCCGCATAGCTGCATGACTGCCTGCTTTCAGCGCGTATTTATTTATTTTTAAATTATTATTACTTATTATTTTTATATAAATAATATAATTATTATTACTTCACTGTTCTTTTTTGTAATGTTAATAGTGGTTTATTTTTATTCATTACTTGAAGGCTACATGCCAGTGCCACTGTTTTTTGTAATGTTTAAATGGTTTTAATAAATAAAGTACATGGGTTTATTGTTTTGTTTTTGACCGTGGTATCGAATTGGGTATCGAGAATCGTGGAATTTCACTGGTATTGGTATCGACTACTAGATTTCTGGTATCGTGACATCCCTAATCCTAACCCGGGGGCCCAGAGGGGGGGGCTGGCCGGGGGGGGGGCAGCTTTTCGTTGGCCAATCGTTTGACAGCTTTGGCCCTCATTCTATAGACCTCTGAAGAATAAGTCCCGCCTACCATGAAGTCCCGCCTACCATGAAGTCCCGCCTACCATGAAGTCCCGCCTACCATGCTACTTTAACTGTTTACTACTTTAAAGTAGTAAACGATTATTAATGCTACTTTAACCCAGTCGAAACTAGATGGAAAAGGTGTGTAGTTCAAAACGTGACGCAGCTTTTACTTCTCCGCCACCTACAGAGTTTGTTATGTACGATCATTCATAAACCCCGTATTATCTCCCATAGACATTTGACCGAGGGAACCGGAGCCTCGGAGGCGGGACTTATTCTTCAGAGGTCTATTGTTGAGTTTCTCTTTTTTAGGGCAGTAAAAACACTAACAGGGGACAGAGAGACAGACAGAGACAGACACAGAGACAGACACAGACACAGAGACACAGAGACAGACAGACACAGAGACAGAGAGACAGACACAGACACAGAGACACAGAGAGACAGACACAGAGACCGACACAGAGACAGACACAGACACAGAGAGACAGACACAGAGACAGACACACACAGAGACAGACACAGACACAGACACAGAGAGACAGACACAGAGACAGACA
>NC_140277.1:20548238-20583238 GCF_964030765.1 Micromesistius poutassou
ACTTGTAGCCTATGTATGTCCGCACACTCGATTTCACACACGTGTAAAAGAGCTATAATTTAGCAATGGATAACGTCATATGCTGCTGCAAATGATTGTAAAACAGTTTTTCGAGTGTGCGTTCGTGTCCACACACTCGCGTTGTTCATTCGCGATTGTACACACGTGTAAAAGAGCTATAATTAAGCAATGGATAACGTCATGAATTTTATCATGCTTATAAACAGTTTAGAGAACTGATGAGGATGTTATTTCAATTGTTATTCAAGCAAGGTATGTCTTATGAACACACTTCACCGATGAATGATGTCGTGGATAACTCGTTCGCTCTGCCCGACTCTGGCTTGTGGCGGGTTGCGGCGTTAGAGTGCCCTCTGGTGGACAAACTATGCAGCAGTGTTTCGTCTGTTTTTTAAAATATTCATTTATCGGCCATTATAAATGCCGATACCGATAGTTTGGAAAATGCCTAATATCGGCCGATAATATCAGCCCGCCGATATATCGGTCGGGCTCTAGTGTGTGTGTACTGTGTAAACATTCACCTCTGCTCCTGTTCCAGGTTACTCCCATTGGAAGGGCCAGGTGTTGACAGCCGATGAGCTGCATGTCCTCTACGAGGGCATCAAACTGAACAACGTGCACCACTATGACTACGTTCTGACAGGTACCCCCTTATAACATCATTAACCTTCACCACTATGACTACGTTCTGACAGGTACCCCCTTATAACATCATTAACCTTCACCACTATGACTACGTTCTGACAGGTACCCCCTTATAACATCATTAACCTTCACCACTATGACTACGTTCTGACAGTACACCTCTTATAACATCATTAACCTTCACCACTATGACTACGTTCTGACAGGTACCCCCTTATAACATCATTAACCTTCACCACTATGACTACGTTCTGACAGGTACCCCCTTATAACATCATTAACCTTCACCACTATGACTACGTTCTGACAGGTACCCCCTTATAACATCATTAACCTTCACCACTATGACTACGTTCTGACAGGTACCCCCTTATAACATCATTAACCTTCACCACTATGACTACGTTCTGACAGGTACCCCCTTATAACATCATTAACCTTCACCACTATGACTACGTTCTGACAGTACACCTCTTATAACATCATTAACCTTCACCACTATGACTACGTTCTGACAGGTACCCCCTTATAACATCATTAACCTTCACCACTATGACTACGTTCTGACAGGTACCCTCTTATAACATCATTAACCTTCACCACTATGACTACGTTCTGACAGGTACCCTCTTATAACATCATTAACCTTCACCACTATGACTACGTTCTGACAGGTACCCCCTTATAACATCATTAACCTTCACCACTATGACTACGTTCTGACAGGTACCCTCTTATAACATCATTAACCTTCACCACTATGACTACGTTCTGACAGTACACCTCTTATAACATCATTAACCTTCACCACTATGACTACGTTCTGACATTTGTATTTTAAACTCTTTTTATACATATTAATAACGTTTTACATTTTTAACCGTGAAAATAAATAAAATTATTCTTACACTTTATTGAACAAGTGCCTTATAACCAACAAAATGAATAAAATCACACTTAAAAGTGTGTTAAGTATGCTCCACAAAGTGCTTCAGTGTAGGGCTGTACGGTACGGACTAAAATGTATATCACGGTATGGTTTGAGGCATAGACGGTAACGGTATTATATCACGGTATGTTAATCTTATCTTCTAATTTCGATATAAATGCTTCTGAAGGGGTAAAATACTGGTTAGGCAGCTATTACTGTACTTTTGTATTACTAGGAAATATTTCACATAGTACAGAAGTATTTTAAGAATATTTATTGAGCAAAACTATAATAGAAAAAAATCCTAAATACATATATATATTTTTAAGTTTGGAAAATGCCTGCAGAAGCGATGTCTGAAATGCAGAGACAGCTTCACGCTACCAGCGTCTGTCTGTACGGTGAAGGAGAGCTCGTGAAGGGACTGTTGCCTGAGAGGAGGCAGTATCGCTGTCAAATCAGTCCCTGGGGAAAGTAACGTTGCACCGAATTGAAAAAGGAACTACGTTTTGTTACCATATTTTCAGTAGTTACGTGTAACTTTACTTTTTTCATTAAAAATAAGTTACTTTACTGTATGTACGCGTTACTTACTTTGTAACGCGTTACACACAACACTGTCTACCAGTCTCACGGTAACATCAAAATCCATTCACACCGGTGTACCCTCTATACTGTTTATACCGTACACCCCTAATCTGCACAAATATCACGTCAAGTGGCAGAGGTTGGAGGGGAAGTGACCTTTATTTGACCTGTGGATGACCTCTCCTAGCTCCTACTGCGTACTAGTCCCCTAGGACTCACCTGGTATCTGTGTCTGCTCAGGGTACTCCAGGGACACGTCCTTCCTGGAGATGGTGGTGGACATCATTCAGGAGCTGAAGAGGGCCAACCCCAGCCTGGTGTATGGTAAGTGTTCTGATGAATACTGGTTACTTATATTCCTTTTGAATGAAATAAATATTCTTAAGGTTCGGTCCCCAGTGACCTCAGCCTGTCTGTGAGCGTCCTTGAGCTAATCCGTCTCCATAAACACATGTATCAGTGAATGTATAAAGGAAGGTAGTAACATGACAAGCCCTGACCTGGCCACACTGAGGAGTACATGATCACCTTACTCATTGGCTACACTACTACGCTACACACTGCTGACCAATTGAACAAGCCTTTTGAACCCAGACCTGTTCCTGTTGTGGTACAGAACAGCTGGCAGTAGTGGGGTCAGACGATGAGGATAAGGATGTGTGAAGCACACAGGGAGCCGTCTCTCATGATGGACACACTGGACTGATGTGGCTTCAAGGACGTCTTATCTTACAGTGATTGTCAATTGGCAGTACTATTGCCTGTGGTACCTGGTAGACTAGATACCATGTGGCACCAGGTACGACCACAGTGGAAGGCCTGCTTAGACCAGACCAATACCAGCTCACTGACTCAGTGTGTGTCCTTTCAGTGTGTGACCCTGTGCTTGGAGATCATGGTTCCATGGTATGTTGGCACGAACACACACACACACACACACACACACACACAAATGCAAATCCACACACAAATGCAACTTATGGAACTTAAATAACTACAATTCAAGTAATGTGTGTGTGTGTGTGTGTGTGTGTGTGTGTGTGTGTGTGTGTGTTATAGTACGTTCCTGAAAACCTCCACCCCGTCTATAAGAACAAGGTGGTCCCGGTGGCTGACATCATCACTCCCAATCAGTTTGAAGCAGAGTGAGTAACGCTGATGATCACATGAATAACTGATGATACTACGTTGATCACATGAATAACTGATGATGCTACGTTGATCACATGAATAACTGATGATACTGCAGTCACCCTTTACGTTGATCACATGAATAACTGATGATACTACGTTGATCACATGAATAACTGATGATGCTGCAGTCACCCTCACGTTGATCACATGATGATGTTGTGACTGAATCGTGGGCGCGTTGCTAGTCTGTCTTAAAGTAATTTTTGAAGTTATTTAAAGGCAGCCATTTATTCTGTTAACGCTGGTATTTTATCCTATTTTTTACACTTAAATCATTTTCTATGGCCCACCTTGTTAAGGGCTGTTTCCTGTGGTCCACTTAGCCTTGTTAAGGGCTGTTTCCTGTGGTCCACTTAGCCTTGTTAAGGGCTGTTTCCTGTGGCCCACCTTGTTAAGGGCTGTTTCCTGTGGCCCACCTTGTTAAGGGCTGTTTCCTGTGGTCCACCTTGTTAAGGGCTGTTTCCTGTGGTCCACCTTGTTAAGGGCTGTTTCCTGTGGTCCACCTTGTTAAGGGCTGTTTCCTGTGGCCCACCTTGTTAAGGGCTGTTTCCTGTGGTCCACCTTGTTAAGGGCTGTTTCCTGTGGTCCACCTTGTTAAGGGCTGTTTCCTGTGGCCCACCTTGTTAAGGGCTGTTTCCTGTGGCCCACCTTGTTAAGGGCTGTTTCCTGTGGTCCACTTAGCCTTGTTAAGGGCTGTTTCCTGTGGTCCACCTTGTTAAGGGCTGTTTCCTGTGGTCCACCTTGTTAAGGGCTGTTTCCTGTGGTCCACTTAGCCTTGTTAAGGGCTGTTTCCTGTGGTCCACCTTGTTAAGGGCTGTTTCCTGTGGCCCACCTTGTTAAGGGCTGTTTCCTGTGGTCCACTTAGCCTTGTTAAGGGCTGTTTCCTGTGGTCCACCTTGTTAAGGGCTGTTTCCTGTGGCCCACCTTGTTAAGGGCTGTTTCCTGTGGTCCACTTAGCCTTGTTAAGGGCTGTTTCCTGTGGCCCACCTTGTTAAGGGCTGTTTCCTGTGTTCCACCTTGTTAAGGGCTGTTTCCTGACTCAGTGCCGTCCCTAGTGGGAGCTCTGATGTCTGAGAGACAGGAGCTCTGATGTCTGAGGGAGAGACAGGAGCTCTGATGTCTGAGGGAGAGACAGGAGCTCTGATGTCTGAGGGAGAGACAGGAGCTCTGATGTCTGAGAGACAGGAGCTCTGATGTCTGAGGGAGAGACAGGAGCTCTGATGTCTGAGAGACAGGAGCTCTGATGTCTGAGGGAGAGACAGGAGCTCTGATGTCTGAGAGACAGGAGCTCTGATGTCTGAGGGAGAGACAGGAGCTCTGATGTCTGAGAGACAGGAGCTCTGATGTCTGAGGGAGAGACAGGAGCTCTGATGTCTGAGAGAGAGACAGGAGCTCTGATGTCTGAGAGACAGGAGCTCTGATGTCTGAGGGAGAGACAGGAGCTCTGATGTCTGAGAGACAGGAGCTCTGATTTCTGAGGGAGAGACAGGAGCTCTGATGTCAGGAGCTCACCATCACACTGCTGCAACAGTAAGGGCCCTTTGACAAAGGCGCTTCCTCATCTTCCTTATTTATTATTTCTTTATTTTAATTGTAAGGTTTTCATTTATGCTTCAATAGAGTGGCTAATAATAATAATACATTTGATTCATATAGACACTTTACAAAATAACTTAAGAGCTTTAAGGGGGCCAGGGTGAGGTAGGTTGAAGAGCTGCTGTAGAGCTTTAAGGGGGCCAGGGGTGAGGTAGGTTGAAGGGGGCGGGGGTGAGGTAGGTTGAAGGGGCCAGGGGTGAGGTAGGTTGAAGGGGGCGGGGGTGAGGTAGGTTGAAGGGGGCCAGGGGTGAGGTAGGTTGAAGGGGGCGGGGGTGAGGTAGGTTGAAGGGGGCGGGGGTGAGGTAGGTTGAAGGGGCCGGGGGTGAGGTAGGTTGAAGGGGGCGGGGGTGAGGTAGGTTGAAGGGGCCGGGGGTGAGGTAGGTTGAAGGGGGCGGGGGTGAGGTAGGTTGAAGGGGGCGGGGGTGAGGTAGGTTGAAGGGGGCGGGGGTGAGGTAGGTTGAAGGGGGCGGGGGTGAGGTAGGTTGAAGGGGGCCAGGGGTGAGGTAGGTTGAAGGGGGCAGGGGTGAGGTATTTGGGATGTCGGGGGGGGAGCGTCCAGAGGGCCGGGGCTCGGTGGCCAGAGGTTTGCAGCCTGGTGCGGGTCGGATGTTCCACTTGTGTGTCACTCCTTTAGGTGTATGAGAGTCAAGAACCTGAGCTCGTTAGTAGTTGTTGGTGCGTTGTTTTCGACCTGAATGTCCATTAAATCTAAACATTGGTCGCCCAATCAATGTCCTCAACAAGTTACCCACTTGTTGCTCCCTTTTGGATCCGTACTTGTCCCCAGCTGACTCATTTTGACTCAGTCCTCTACCCATGAAGCCACTATGGAAGAAGAGCTTCTGTTAGCCTCATCCAGTGGCTGTGGAGGAACAATGGAGTAGATCACTGCTAACGCTGGCTTTGTGCTTTCTGTTTCAGGTTATTGACCGGGAAGAACATCAACACAGAGAAAGAGGCTGTGGAGGTGAGAGCCCTTCTACCTCCACCCTTTATAGCGTACCTCTGTGTGTGAGGAGGTGGCTTCTACTGACCTACCAGGTAGATGATGATGGTCTGTAACAGCAGTGGTAGGTAGATGATGATGGTCTGTAACAGCAGTGGTAGGTAGATGATGATGGTCTGTAACAGCAGTGGTAGGTAGATGATGATGGTCTGTAACAGCAGTGGTAGGTAGATGATGATGGTCTGTACCAGCAGTGGTAGGTAGATGATGATGGTCTGTACCAGCAGTGGTAGGTAGATGATGATGGTCTGTAACAGCAGTGGTAGGTAGATGATGATGGTCTGTACCAGCAGTGGTAGGTAGATGATGATGGTCTGTACCAGCAGTGGTAGGTAGATGATGATGGTCTGTAACAGCAGTGGTAGGTAGATGATGATGGTCTGTAACAGCAGTGGTAGGTAGATGATGATGGTCTGTACCAGCAGTGGTAGGTAGATGATGATGGTCTGTACCAGCAGTGGTAGGTAGACGGGGCCGCTGGGGCCTACTGGTTGGGGCCTTTAAACCCAAGAGCTCTCCCAGGCCCACGTCCACGCTGAAGGGCCCTTGGGCAAGGCCCCTCACCCCTCCCTGCTCCCCGGGCCCCGCTGTAACGGCTCGCTGCTCCGGGTCAGTGTGGGCTTCACCTCACTGTGTGGTCACTGTGTGTGTGTGTTCACTGTGTGTGTGTGTGTGTGTGTGTGTGTGGTCACTGTGTGTGTGTGTTCACTGTGTGTGTGTTCACCTCACTGTGTGGTCACTGTGTGTGTGTTCACTGTGTGTTCACTGTGTGTGTGTTCACTGTGTGTGTGTGTGTGTGTGTGTGTGTGTGTGTGTGTGTGTGTGTGTGTGTGTGTGTGTGTGTGTGTGTGTGTGTGTGTGTGTGTGTGTGTGTGTTCACTGTGTGTGTGTGTGTGTGTGTGTGTGTGTGTGTGTGTTCACTGTGTGTGTGTTCACTGTGTGTTCACTGTGTGTGTGTTCACTGTGTGTGTGTGTGTGTGTGTGTGTGTGTGTGTGTGTGTGTGTGTGTGTGTGTGTGTGTGTGTGTGTGTGTGTGTGTGTGTGTGTGTGTGTGTGTGTGTGTGTGTGTGTTCACTGTGTGTGTGTGTGTGTGTGTGTGTGTGTGTTCACTGTGTGTTCACTGTGTGTGTGTGTGTGTGTGTGTGTGTGTGTGTGTGTGTGTTCACTGTGTGTGTGTTCACTGTGTGTGTGTGTGTGTGTGTGTGTTCACTGTGTGTGTTCACTGTGTGTGTGTGTGTGTGTGTGTGTGTGTGTGTGTGTGTGTTCACTGTGTGTGTGTGTGTGTTCACTGTGTGTGTGTTCACTGTGTGTGTGTGTGTGTGTGTGTGTGTTCACTGTGTGTGTTCACTGTGTGTGTGTGTGTGTGTGTGTGTGTGTGTGTGTGTGTTCACTGTGTGTGTGTGTGTGTTCACTGTGTGTGTGTTCACTGTGTGTTCACTGTGTGTGTGTTCACTGTGTGTGTGTGTGTGTGTGTGTGTGTGTGTGTGTGTGTGTGTGTGTGTGTGTGTGTGTGTGTGTGTGTGTGTGTGTGTGTGTGTGTGTTCACTGTGTGTGTGTGTGTGTGTGTGTGTGTGTGTTCACTGTGTGTTCACTGTGTGTGTGTGTGTGTGTGTGTTCACTGTGTGTGTGTGTGTGTGTGTGTTCACTGTGTGTGTGTGTGTGTGTGTGTTCACTGTGTGTGTGTGTGTGTGTGTGTGTGTGTGTGTGTGTGTGTGTGTGTGTGTGTGTTCACTGTGTGTGTGTGTGTGTGTGTGTGTGTGTGTGTGTGTGTGTGTGTGTGTGTGTGTGTGTGTTCACTGTGTGTGTTCACTGTGTGTGTGTTCACTGTGTGTGTGTTCACTGTGTGTGTGTGTGTGTGTGTTCACTGTGTGTGTTCACTGTGTGTGTGTTCACTGTGTGTGTGTGTGTGTGTTCACTGTGTGTGTGTTCACTGTGTGTTCACTGTGTGTGTGTTCACTGTGTGTGTGTGTGTGTGTGTTCACTGTGTGTGTGTGTGTGTTCACTGTGTGTGTGTTCACTGTGTGTTCACTGTGTGTGTGTTCACTGTGTGTGTGTGTGTGTGTGTGTGTGTGTTCACTGTGTGTGTGTGTGTTCACTGTGTGTGTGTGTTCACTGTGTGTGTGTGTGTGTGTGTGTGTGTGTTCACTGTGTGCTCTGTGTGTGTTTCACTAATTCACAGATGGGATAAATGCAGAGACCAAATTCCTTGTATGTGTGAGCATACTTGGCCAAAAGAAAATAAAAAAAGTTGTCTTTGATTATGATGTGGATTGTAATGGTAGTATTATTTATTAGTTTATTTCACAGGGATAGTGCACAATAGTTAGTTATCTGTAGTCCACGGGCGGGAGGTGCACACCTCGTGTAACAAAGAGCGTCATTTAAAACATCAACACATAAGAGAGCAAAATTCAAATTAAATATTTCAAACTTGAATTTGGTCATTCATGGGCAGTCTGACTGCACTCAGTGCGTTCTTTGTCAAGAGATGATGTTTATGATAATATTGCAGTAGTGGTTAGGGTTAGTCGTCCTCTTCTGTACGCCGGTCATTGTCATTTATATTTTTTGTACGTGTTTCCATGTTAGGGGCCTTTGGCCCCTAACATGGAGGAGTCCCTCAGCCCTAACATGGAGGAGTCCCTCAGCCCTAACATGGAGGAGTCCCTCAGCCCTAACATGGAGGAGTCCCTCAGCCCTAACATGGAGGAGTCCCTCAGCCCTAACATGGAGGAGTCCCTCAGCCCTAACATGGAGGAGTCCCTCAGCCCTAACATGGAGGAGTCCCTCAGCCCTAACATGGAGGAGTCCCTAACATGGAGGAGTCTACTTAGAGACTACTTAGAAGTCCATGTTTTGTTAAAAACTCTGGTTATAATGATAGTGACCTACTAAGTAGATAATGATCTGGGATATAACAACAGTGATCTACAAAGCAGATAATTAAATGCTTTGTGTAGATAATGATCTACTTAGATAATCAAGTAGTTTTTCCAGTAGTGACCATCACATTACATCTTCAACCTTATCTGGGTGGGGTCGCTGCAGCTCCAGCAGGGGGCCCCAGACTTCCCTTTCCTGGGCGACATTGAGCAGCTCTGACGGGGGATCCTGAGGCGTTCCCAGGCCAGTGTTGAAATGTAATCTCTCCACCGAGTCCTGGATGCCTGGAACTCCTCCCTAGGGAGGCGCCCAGTGGGCATCCCCACCAGGCGAACCACCTCCACTGACACACAGCGGCTCTAATCCCAGTTCCTCACAGATGGCTGAGCTTCTCACCTTATCTCTAAGGGAGACGCCAGCCCCCCTCCTGAGAAAACCCATCTCTGCCGCTTGTACCCGCAATCTCATTATTTCGGTCATGACCCATCTTTAATGACCATAGGTGAGGGTAGGAACGAAAATGTACCGGTAGATAGAGAGCTTTGCCTTCCGGCTCAGCTCTCTTTTTGTCCCAGCAGTAAAGAGAATAAAATACCACTCAGATTCTCCGGCCAATCTCGTGCTCCATCTTCCCCTCACTCACCAACAAGGTAAGAGGTATTGGAACTCCTTCACGGGGGGTAAGGACTAATACCCGGAGTAGGTAATCCAGTCAGGGATTTATGAGTATCCCCAACCCGCCCGGTGCCTCAAGCCCTGGCAACTCTGGAGAAGAATAGAGTCCAACCCCTATCCCGGAGTACGGTACCAGAGCTGAGACTGTGCGTAGAGGTTAGCCCCACCAGATCTCACTGGTAGCGCTCCACCTCCCTCACAAGCTCCGGTTCCTTTCCCCAGTGAGGTGACGTTCCACGTCCCCAGAGCCAGCTTCTGCCGCTCGGGTCTGGTCCGTCAAGACCCCTGACCTTCACTACCACCCATGTGGCAGCGCACCGACCCCAGCGGGTCTTCCTGCAGGTGGTGGGCCCACAGGACGAAGGGGGGGGGGCTGCGTGCCACGTCGGGCTGTGCCCGACCGGGCTCAGTGGCAAACCCGGCCACCAGGCGCTCGTTTGGGCCTGGCTCCAGACGGGGGCCCTGGGCTTCCTCCGGGCAGGGTCTTCCATGGGGTCTTTGTGAACCTGGTTTGTTCTGTACTGACCTACTAGGTAGATAATGAAGGGGTTGTCGGTAGTGACCTACTAGGTAGATAATGAAGGGGTTGTCGGTAGTGACCTACTAGGTAGATAATGAAGGGGTTGTCCGGTAGTGACCTACTAGGTAGATAATGAAGGGGTTGTCCGGTAGTGACCTACTAGGTAGATAATGAAGGGGTTGTCAGTAGTGACCTACTAGGTAGATAATGAAGGGGTTGTCCGGTAGTCACCTACTAGGTAGATAATGAAGGGGTTGTCCGGTAGTGACCTACTAGGTAGATAATGAGGGGTTGTCCGGTAGTGACCTACTAGGTAGATAATGAAGGGGTTGGCAGTAGTGACCTACTAGGTAGATAATGAAGGGTTGTCCGGTAGTGACCTACTAGGTAGATAATGAAGGGGTTGTCCGGTAGTGACCTACTAGGTAGATAATGAAGGGGTTGGCGGTAGTGACCTACTAGGTAGATAATGAAGGGGTTGTCCGGTAGTGACCTACTAGGTAGATAATGAAGGGGTTGGCGGTAGTGACCTACTAGGTAGATAATGAAGGGGTTGTCCGGTAGTGTTATGACCGCATGGCTCAAGCATGACATAACAAATTGGGAGACACGCAGTGAAGTTTTTGTATATTTATTCAAAATATAGGCCCTAACAAGGAAGTTAAGTATCAGTGTAGATGGCAGCTTAACTATGTGTAGTGTGTTATGGACTGGTGTAGTGAGAATGTGCAACAAAACCAAAGTAAAGAAGAAAAGGGTTGGCAGCAGCAGCTGCTGTCACGCAGGCAGCGAGAGACCGACAGGCTGGATGTCTTCCTCCTTTTATAGGCCGATCAGGTCAATCAGGTGCACCTGCTGCGGAAAGGGAAGAGCCAAGTGGCCCAAGTAGGGAAGCAGCGCCTCCCCCACCACACAGGGGAAGGACACCTTCCCTGGCGTAACAGTAGTGACCTACTAGGTAGATAATGAAGGGGTTGTCCGGTAGTGACCTACTAGGTAGATAATGAGGGGTTGGCGGTAGTGACCTACTAGGTAGATAATGAGGGGTTGTCCGGTAGTGACCTACTAGGTAGATAATGAGGGGTTGTCCGGTAGTGACCTACTAGGTAGATAATGAAGGGGTTGTCCGGTAGTGACCTACTAGGTAGATAATGAGGGGTTGTCGGTAGTGACCTACTAGGTAGATAATGAAGGGGTTGTCTGGTAGTGACCTACTAGGTAGATAATGAGGGGTTGTCTGGTAGTGACCTACTAGGTAGATAATGAGGGGTTGTCCGGTAGTGACCTACTAGGTAGATAATGAAGGGGTTGTCCGGTAGTGACCTACTAGGTAGATAATGAGGGGTTGTCGGTAGTGACCTACTAGGTAGATAATGAAGGGGTTGTCTGGTAGTGACCTACTAGGTAGATAATGAGGGGTTGGCGGTAGTGACCTACTAGGTAGATAATGAGGGGTTGTCTGGTAGTGACCTACTAGGTAGATAATGAGGGGTTGGCGGTAGTGACCTACTAGGTAGATAATGAAGGGGTTGTCCGGTAGTGACCTACTAGGTAGATAATGAGGGGTTGGCGGTAGTGACCTACTAGGTAGATAATGAGGGGTTGTCTGGTAGTGACCTACTAGGTAGATAATGAGGGGTTGTCCGGTAGTGACCTACTAGGTAGATAATGAAGGGGTTGGTGGTAGTGACCTACTAGGTAGATAATGAGGGGTTGGTGGTAGTGACCTACTAGGTAGATAATGAGGGGTTGGCGGTAGTGACCTACTAGGTAGATAATGAGGGGTTGGCGGTAGTGACCATGTGACTCTACTTCCAGGTGATGGATCTGCTCCATGTGATGGGTCCAGACACAGTTGTCATCACCTCGTCTGACCTGCCCTCCAGACTTGGAGACCAGTTCCTGGTTTCTCTTGGAAGCCAACGCACTGGTAATTAGTTTGCTGCTCGTCGTCATCAATGTGTTTCTAGTCAACGTTGCTTTTTCTCATGCTTTGTTGTGTACGTTTGGATGTTTGCCTCCCTGTTTGTCTCTTGTTAGGCCGTTCTCCTCAGGGTAACTGAGGACTGGATAATGTTGTTAATGTTGAAGTCGTTCAAAGTGCTCCTTTGTGTCTGCGTGTGGTTGGATCTCCACCATGTGTTGCAATGCCAAGTAGGCAGCTCGGCCAGGCCTGTTGTGGGAGCATGTGCTCCAGTTCCACTGTGTGTTGATGTGTGCTGATGTGTGTTGATGTGTGCTGATGTGTGTTGTGTGTTGTGTGTTGATGTGTGTTGTGTGTTGATGTGTGTTGTGTTGATGTGTGTTGTGTTGATGTGTGTGTTGTGTGTTAGTCCACCCTGATGGTAGCTGGTCCACCCAGAGGGTGAGGATGGACGTGCCCAAGGTGGACGCTGTGTTCGTGGGCACTGGAGATCTCTTCGCTGCTATGCTGCTAGCATGGACACACCACTACCCCAATGACCTGAAGGTACACACACACACACACACACACACACACACCACTACCCCAATGACCTGAAGGTACACACACACACACACACACACACACACACCACTACCCCAATGACCTGAAGGTACACACACACACACACACACACACACACACACACACACACACACACACACACACACACACACACACACACACACACACACACACACACACAAACACACCACTATCCCAATGACCTGAAGGTACACACACACACACACACACATACCACTATCCCAATGACCTGAAGGTACACACACACACACACACACACACACACACACACACACACACACACACACACCACTATCCCAATGACCTGAAGGTATGGGACCACACACACACACACACACACACACACACACACACACACACACACACTGTTGTTGTTTATAATGGTTCTGTGTTGTTGTTTGTAATGGTTCTCTGTGTTGTTGTTGTTGTTGTTTGTAATGGTTCTGTGTTGTTGTTTATAATGGTTCTGTCTTGTTGTTTATAATGGTTCTGTGTTGTTTGTAATGGTTCTGTGTTGTTTGTAATGGTTCTGTGTAGTTATTTGTAATGGTTCTGTGTTGTTCTTTATAATGGTTCTGTGGTGTTTGTAATGGTTCTGTGGTGTTTGTAATGGTTCTGTGTTGTTGTTTGTAATGGTTCTGTGTTGTTGTTTATAATGGTTCTGTGTTGTTTGTAATGGTTCTGTGTTGTTTATAATGGTTCTGTGTTGTTGTTTGTAATGGTTCTGTGTTGTTGTTTATAATGGTTCTGTGTTGTTGTTTATAATGGTTCTGTGTTGTTGTTTATAATGGTTCTGTGTTGTTTGTAATGGTTCTGTGTTGTTGTTTATAATGGTTCTCTGTGTTGTTTATAATTGTTCTGTGTTGTTGTTTGTAATGGTTCTGTGTTGTTGTTTGTAATGGTTCTGTGTTGTTGTTTATAATGGTTCTGTGTTGTTGTTTGTAATGGTTCTGTGTTGTTGTTTGTAATGGTTCTGTGTTGTTGTTGTTTATAATGGTTCTGTGTTGTTGTTTGTAATGGTTCTGTGTTGTTGTTTGTAATGGTTCTGTGTTGTTGTTTATAATGGTTCTGTGTTGTTGTTTATAATGGTTCTCTGTGTTGTTTATAATGGTTCTGTGTTGTTGTTTGTAATGGTTCTGTGTTGTTGTTTATAATGGTTCTGTGTTGTTTGTAATGGTTCTCTGTGTTGTTGTTGTTTGTAATGGTTCTGTGTTGTTTGTAATGGTTCTGTGTAGTTATTTGTAATGGTTCTGTGTTGTTTGTAATGGTTCTGTGTTGTTTATAATGGTTCTGTGTTGTTGTTTATAATGGTTCTGTGTTGTTGTTTATAATGGTTCTGTGTTGTTTATAATGGTTCTGTCTTGTTGTTTATAATGGTTCTGTGTTGTTGTTTGTAATGGTTCTGTCTTGTTGTTTGTAATGGTTCTGTCTTGTTGTTTATAATGGTTCTGTGTTGTTGTTTATAATGGTTCTGTGTTGTTGTTTATAATGGTTCTGTGTTGTTTATAATGGTTCTCTGTGTTGTTTATAATGGTTCTGTGTTGTTGTTTATAATGGTTCTGTGTTGTTTATAATGGTTCTCTGTGTTGTTTATAATGGTTCTGTGTTGTTTGTAATGGTTCTGTGTTGTTGTTTATAATGGTTCTGTGTTGTTGTTTGTAATGGTTCTGTGTTGTTGTTTATAATGGTTCTGTGTTGTTTATAATGGTTCTCTGTGTTGTTTGTAATGGTTCTGTGTTGTTGTTTGTAATGGTTCTGTGTTGTTGTTTATAATGGGTCTGTCTTGTTGTTTATAATGGTTCTGTGTTGTTGTTTATAATGGTTCTGTGTTGTTGTTTATAATGGTTCTGTGTTGTTGTTTATAATGGTTCTGTGTTGTTGTTTATAATGGTTCTGTGTTGTTTATAATGGTTCTGTGTTGTTGTTTATAATGGTTCTGTGTTGTTGTTTATAATGGGTCTGTCTTGTTGTTTGTAATGGTTCTGTGTTGTTGTTTATAATGGTTCTGTGTTGTTTATAATGGTTCTGTGTTGTTTGTAATGGTTCTGTGTTGTTGTTTATAATGGTTCTGTGTTGTTTGTAATGGTTCTGTGTTGTTTATAATGGTTCTGTGTTGTTGTTTATAATGGTTCTGTGTTGTTGTTTATAATGGTTCTGTGTTGTTTATAATGGTTCTCTGTGTTGTTTATAATGGTTCTGTGTTGTTTGTAATGGTTCTGTGTTGTTGTTTATAATGGTTCTGTGTTGTTTATAATGGTTCTGTGTTGTTCTTTGTAATGGTTCTGTGTTGTTGTTTATAATGGTTCTGTGTTGTTGTTTATAATGGTTCTCTGTGTTGTTTATAATGGTTCTGTGTTGTTGTTTATAATGGTTCTGTGTTGTTGTTTATAATGGTTCTGTGTTGTTGTTTATAATGGTTCTCTGTGTTGTTTGTAATGGTTCTGTGTTGTTCTTTGTAATGGTTCTGTGTTGTTGTTTATAATGGTTCTGTGTTGTTGTTTATAATGGTTCTCTGTGTTGTTTATAATGGTTCTGTGTTGTTCTTTGTAATGGTTCTGTGTTGTTGTTTATAATGGTTCTGTGTTGTTGTTTATAATGGTTCTCTGTGTTGTTTATAATGGTTCTCTGTGTTGTTTATAATGGTTCTGTGTTGTTGTTTATAATGGTTCTGTGTTGTTGTTTATAATGGTTCTGTGTTGTTGTTTATAATGGTTCTCTGTGTTGTTTGTAATGGTTCTGTGTTGTTGTTTATAATGGTTCTCTGTGTTGTTTGTAATGGTTCTGTGTTGTTGTTTATAATGGTTCTCTGTGTTGTTTATAATGGTTCTGTGTTGTTGTTTATAATGGTTCTCTGTGTTGTTTATAATGGTTCTCTGTGTTGTTTGTAATGGTTCTGTGTTGTTGTTTATAATGGTTCTGTGTGTTGTTTGTAATGGTTCTCCGGTGTGTTCTGCAGACAGCCTGTGAGAAGACCTTCTCAGTCATGCACCATGTCATCCAGAGGACCATATCTTACGCGCACGGTGAGACCAGGGAGCTGTGAGTTGTGTGTGTGGGCTGTCGTCCATAGGTCTAAGATGTGAGTGTAGCCCTTGTGTTTATGTTTATATGTACGTTAGGGGCTGACCGCTATAGGTCTAAGATGTGAGTGTAGCCCTGGTGTTTATGTTTATATGTACGTTAGGGGCTGTGCTCCATAGGTCTAAGATGTGAGTGTAGCCCTGGTGTTTATGTTTATATGTACGTTAGGGGCTGTGCTCCATAGGTCTAAGATGTGAGTGTAGCCCTGGTGTTTATGTTTATATGTACGTTAGGGGCTGACCGCTATAGGTCTAAGATGTGAGTGTAGCCCTGGTGTTTATGTTTATATGCTAAAGTTTAAATGCAGGCAGCTCTTTGCAGACTTGCTAGACACAGAACTGTGAAGGCACTACGGGTTCCAGAATTAGCACGGCTAGGTACTTTAGTCTAGTGCAGTTTTAGTTGACGTGGACAAACGATATACTACTGTTGCCTACGATGCAGTTTGGTAGTGTGGAGATGCGTACGGAGAGACAGCAGGAACAGCATTTTTTAACGTAAAGGAGTTTGCAGTACAGTCCAGAATGTGTTGAGGTGCAGATGGATGTGTGTGTGAACACACAGGCCTGCCCGACAGCGTTTCCCCCGGTGTCCAACTGGTCTGAAATGCACCTCACACTTGATGAGCTTCACTTTGTCTCTATCTGTATGTGAGGTGGTGTACTATGTGAGAGCAGTGACCTGTCTCTCTCTGTATGTGAGGTGGTGTACTATGTGAGAGCAGTGACCTGACCTGTCTCTCTCTGTATGTGAGGTGGTGTACTATGTGAGAGCAGTGACCTGACCTGTCTCTATCTGTATGTGAGGTACTATGTGAGAGCAGTGACCTGACCTGTCTCTATCTGTATGTGAGGTGGTGTACTATGTGAGAGCAGTGACCTGACCTGTCTCTCTCTGTATGTGAGGTACTATGTGAGAGCAGTGACCTGACCTGTCTCTCTCTGTATGTGAGGTACTATGTGAGAGCAGTGACCTGTCTCTCTCTGTATGTGAGGTACTATGTGAGAGCAGTGACCTGACCTCTCTGTTCCAGAGCTGGCGGGCCCCGGCAGCCGGCCCAGCCCGCCCCAGCTGGAGCTGCGGATGGTCCAGAGCAAAGCGGACATAGAGGACCCGGCCATCGTCATGAGGGCCACCGTCATATCCTAACATCGACACCTCCCCCCTGGGACTCATCACCTTACAGCCCTGAAGAGAACCCTGCTGTTCCTCACGGCTCTCCGTCCCCCATAGTAGAACCTTCAGTCCGTTGTCGCCCGTACAAAAGCTTTCCTTCTGTGGTACACGACCCCCCCACTAGCTCCCACCCCAGCACCCTTATATGTGACACTTTATCCTTAAGCAGTGCCGTAGATTGAATGTTAGCTGAAGAGGTTGTAGTGTAGTTAACCCATCGTAGCTGTGCCACCATTCTTGTGTGAAGATTGCAAAAGTTGACCGCAAAGTCTTTCGCAACAACACATTCCAAGACCTTGGTGAAGCGACCAGTGACCAGGACCAAGGTTCAGGAGCGGGGGCGCTAGCTCGGTCGCTAACTGAAGACTAAATGGTCAAAATGGCGTCTATCCTTTGTGTTGACCAATACCCCCCCACCCCTTTTAAACCCCTGAAGAAGAAATTATGACCAATTTCCACACTCCTCATCCTCATCAAAACAAAAGAAAGGAGAAAAATAGATGCACAATGTATAGTTGATGTATAGATGTTGTACTATAACTGTATTGGACCATTTCTATATCTTCAATGAGACCTGTCTGTTGGACCATTGATGCTAGTTTACTATAGACCACACATACACGATATCAGCTGGTGGGCCCACCTGCCTCTGATGCAGTGAGGCTGGCTGTCCACTAGTCTCTAGTCCGTTTTGTGGTTTTATAGTTGTGAAAAAGGCTAGTCGTGAACATAGTCCTCTCACAGCACATCTTAAGGAAGATCCCATTGAGCAAAAAAAAGTTACCTGAGCCCTCATTGGTCAATTTATCTTGAATAAGCCAATCAAAACTCTGCTTTGTCTGTGTCATGACCCGCCCCATGTGCAGTGCTGTCTGGAGATGGGCCCAGAAGTGTCTCTGTTGTGGTGCGTTTATGGTTGTGCATCGTTGGTTCTGTGCCACCAAAATGATTTCTCCTCACAAATAGCTCCTGGTCATTTCCACCGCCTGCAGGAATGAACCGGAAGTCATAGCAGGCTAGTCAGCGGGCCAATCGCAGTCCTCACGCAGAAGCATACCAATCCCCCTCTCAGACCCTGGAGGAAGAAGTGTTCTCTGAGTCACGTGTTCACACACTCTGGGCCTCTTCTGAAAGGGCTGCCAAATCACTGGAACCAAGATAATTCACCTAGTCACAAAGTACAAGTAGCACTCAAAGTAAAGGCAATACTCATTATTCTTGATCCGTGGGCAGAAAACAACAACAATATCAGTTGATTTTCTAACTTTATTTAGAATAATTCCCGGTGGAGGGGGCAGAGCGAGATGGGGAGATATGGGATGGTGGCCTGATGCCCATGATGTCGTGAGACGCAGCCTGTGCCTTAATCCAACATGCTACCAGGGCACCCTGGAAATTAAGATTTGACTGATTTGACTGTTGGCATGGTAACCGTCAAATAAAAGTCCCCTCATCCCTTCCTTCCTTACTGACCGGCTGGAGCGTTGACGAGACGCCTTCGGACCATCAGCTTCCTGCTTCAGTCCTTTCACGTCCCGGAGACGTGAGCCTTTTGCTGCCTTTACTTCTTATTCTTGTTGCTTCCTTCCTAAAACAAAACGTAAAGCAAAATGGCCTGCAGGGTTAAGGCTCACGAGACTCAACTGAATCCATTTTCAGGAATCAGACAAACTGAATTTGCATCACTTGAGGCTTTTAAACCAGATGTGGGGCCTGGTGTCACAGGCTCAGTGTCAGGCTAGTGAGGAGACCTCTCTGTACTTCTGTTGATCCACTGGGATCACAGACTTCTACAACACACCAGTAACCCGTCAGAGAGGAGGAGTGTAAGCCTTCAGTCAGATTAGACTACAAATCCCCAAGTCGTTACTCAGAAAAGAGCAAATGTTCTTTCTGAATAGCTGTCGAACTAAAGGGGATGTGAATAAGCCCTGTCTGTGTGTCAGTGTAGGCTAAAGCTGTTCCCCAGTAAGGCTCAATCACCCTTGTCTAATGGAAAATAAATTGCAGGCTCCCCTCTAAAATAGCAGGAGGCAGTGCGTGTTACTCTGATAATCATATCACATTACGGCCGCCAGCAGTGACTGCCACATTAAAAACGGTCCGCAGTGTTTGTCCACCCATGATGGACACGTGCAGGGTCCAATCACCAACCATGATGACCGCTGGATTAGCTCCAAAACATGTCAAACTTTGTCATGTAACTAAGAGGGTCTTTTTGGGGCAGGTGTGAATGTTTTTTTTTTATTCTGTTAGTGTGTGTGTTTATAGTTATGTGCCTGTCCGAGGTGTGTGTGTGTGTGTGTGTGTGTGTGTGTGTGTGTGTGTGTGTGTGTGTGTGTGTGTGTGTGTGTGTGTGTGTGTGTGTGTGTGTGTGTGTGTGTGTGTGTGTGTGTGTGTGAATACCTAACTTATTATGCTCACAGGGTCTGTTAAGTGTGTACATTTTTATGTACG
This sequence comes from Micromesistius poutassou, assembly GCF_964030765.1. Lineage (NCBI taxonomy): Eukaryota > Metazoa > Chordata > Actinopteri > Gadiformes > Gadidae > Micromesistius > Micromesistius poutassou. The sequence continues at coordinate 20,567,524 of NC_140277.1, forward strand.
TATGTGTGGTTGTGTGTGTGTGTTTGCTTGTTCATGGGACAGATAGAGCTGAGGACCAGCTGGATACAGGGACAAAGAGGAGAGAGGAGATAGGATACAGGGACAAAGAGGAGAGAGGAGATAGAGCTGAGAAGGGACAAAGAGGAGAGAGGAGGAGGGTAGGATGAGGAAGGGGATGTTAAAGTGGGTGATGAGGAGCATTCAGAGGACAATCATTCTGGGCTACAGATTGTTGCATAGCATAACACAATATACGTGTTTCATCATGGTTACAACCATAGGAAAACAGAGGACTACTTAGTTTAAATCTGATCTGAAGTATTGGTCACGTCTGAATCTCATCATCCCTCTTTGGTCTCTTCTCCTCCCGCTGGTTCAGCTCCCCACACTGTAACGGCCCTTAACAAGATGTTTATATATTTAATAGAATGTCCTTAATCAATTCCCATATTGCCAGGGTAAAATGTTGACTAAAAGTAAGGCGTTAAGGCCAAATACATTGCATGTATTAGGTATTGTTTAACATAACCAGAATGAAGGTAGTGATGATATCTTACAATGACTTGAATAAATAGCAGTCTCTTGAACAGCTCGAGGCTGTCAGCCTCCCTCAGCAGCAGGTGTTGATGAAGGAATTAGAAAACAGCAAAGACATTGCAATCATGAAAGTCCAATGGGTGTCTATTCAATTAGCAATAAATGCACATATCATCACGGGCCAGGTATAGCTCCTTCTGTCTCGCTGTGTCTCCTTTGGTCGTTCCTCCTCGTCTCCTCTGGCGTCAACGCATCGTGCCATCCCGTTCCTGTTCTTGGTGGCGAAATAACTGTGAAAAAATAAAAAACAGAAAAAAACCTAAATTCAATGAAGACGTGTAATAATCAGTGTTTGGTAACTGTTTCTAGTGCTTTTGTTTTTGGAGCGTTACGAGTATTTTCTAACATGTTACAATAAAAGATTGTAGTGTACAAATTTACATTTATAAAGTATATTATGTATAGATATATATGAAAAATGTATGTTCTGATGCAATAAAGAGACTAAGAGTAAAAGAATCGGTGAAACCTGTGTTTATTGTCTTTATGACTGAAACAGGGATTGTGTTCTGCTAAAACACAATCTATATAGAAACATGAAAATAACTTTACTGAGGTCTATTTAGTGAGGTCTACAAGAGGCACAACTCCATTCATTCAAATCCTTTGGAAATTGACAAGTGCTCTCTCTCCTCCTAACCCCGTCAGTGTTTCATTGTGGGGGTGCTATCCTCTCTGGTCTCCTAACCCCGTCAGTGTTTCATTGTGGGGGTGCTATCCTCTCTCCTAACCCCGTCAGTGTTTCATTGTGGGGGTGCTATCCTCTCTCTCTCCTAACCCCGTCAGTGTTTCATTGTGGGGGTGCTATCCTCTCTCCTAACCCCGTCAGTGTTTCATTGTGGGGGTGCTATCCTCTCTCTCCTAACCCCGTCAGTGTTTCATTGTGGGGGTGCTACCCTCTCTCTCTCCTAACCCCGTCAGTGTTTCATTGTGGGGGTGCTATCCTCTCTCTCCTAACCCCGTCAGTGTTTCATTGTGGGGGTGCTATCCTCTCTCCTAACCCCGTCAGTGTTTCATTGTGGGGGTGCTATCCTCTCTCCTAACCCCGTCAGTGTTTCATTGTGGGGGTGCTATCCTCTCTCTCCTAACCCCGTCAGTGTTTCATTGTGGGGGTGCTATCCTCTCTCCTAACCCCGTCAGTGTTTCATTGTGGGGGTGCTATCCTCTCTCTCCTAACCCCGTCAGTGTTTCATTGTGGGGGTGCTATCCTCTCTCCTAACCCCGTCAGTGTTTCATTGTGGGGGTGCTATCCTCTCTCTCTCCTAACCCCGTCAGTGTTTCATTGTGGGGGTGCAGGCTCCCTGTGAACAGCCCTGGTAACCCTATCAGCCAATAAGAGGTCATGTATGCCAAAGGGTGCTTCACCTGTCTAGGGACTCCTCTGATGCATTGTGCTATCAGACCCAACCTGGTCTATGAATGAATGACACACGCTGGCTTCATTACTGATTACCTCAAGCCACGTGACATGTTGACTTAAGAGGAACACTGCCTGGTGTTTACAGTACTCTGTACATGACTGTAAACACCTTAATGACATGTTGACTTAAGAGGAACACCGACTGGTGTTTACAGTACTCTGTACATGACTGTAAACACCTTAATGACATGTTGACTTAAGAGGAACACCCACTGGTGTTTACAGTACTCTGTACATGACTGTAAACACCTTAATGACATGTTGACTTAAGAGGAACACTGCCTGGTGTTTACAGTACTCTGTACATGACTGTAAACACCTTAATGACATGTTGACTTAAGAGGAACACTGACTGGTGTTTACAGTACTCTGTACATGACTGTAAACACCTTAATGACATGTTGACTTAAGAGGAACACTGACTGGTGTTTACAGTACTCTGTACATGACTGTAAACACCTTAATGACATGTTGACTTAAGAGGAACACTGCCTGGTGTTTACAGTACTCTGTACATGACTGTAAACACCTTAATGACATGTTGACTTAAGAGGAACACTGACTGGTGTTTACAGTACTCTGTACATGACTGTAAACACCTTAATGACATGTTGACTTAAGAGGAACACTGCCTGGTGTTTACAGTACTCTGTACATGACTGTAAACACCTTAATGACATGTTGACTTAAGAGGAACACTGACTGGTGTTTACAGTACTCTGTACATGACTGTAAACACCTTAATGACATGTTGACTTAAGAGGAACACTGCCTGGTGTTTACAGTACTCTGTACATGACTGTAAACACCTTAATGACATGTTGACTTAAGAGGAACACTGCCTGGTGTTTACAGTACTCTGTACATGACTGTAAACACCTTAATGACATGTTGACTTAAGAGGAACACTGACTGGTGTTTACAGTACTCTGTACATGACTGTAAACACCTTAATGACATGTTGACTTAAGAGGAACACTGCCTGGTGTCTACAGTACTCTGTACATGACTGTAAACACCTTAATGACATGTTGACTTAAGAGGAACACTGACTGGTGTTTACAGTACTCTGTACATGACTGTAAACACCTTAATGACATGTTGACTTAAGAGGAACACCGACTGGTGTTTACAGTACTCTGTACATGACTGTAAACACCTTAATGACATGTTGACTTAAGAGGAACACTGACTGGTGTTTACAGTACTCTGTACATGACTGTAAACACCTTAATGACATGTTGACTTAAGAGGAACACTGACTGGTGTTTACAGTACTCTGTACATGACTGTAAACACCTTAATGACACGTTGACTTAAGAGGAACACCGACTGGTGTTTACAGTACTCTGTACATGACTGTAAACACCTTAATGACATGTTGACTTAAGAGGAACACTGCCTGGTGTTTACAGTACTCTGTACATGACTGTAAACACCTTAATGACATGTTGACTTAAGAGGAACACTGACTGGTGTTTACAGTACTCTGTACATGACTGTAAACACCTTAATGACATGTTGACTTAAGAGGAACACTGACTGGTGTTTACAGTACTCTGTACATGACTGTAAACACCTTAATGACATGTTGACTTAAGAGGAACACTGACTGGTGTTTACAGTACTCTGTACATGACTGTAAACACCTTAATGACATGTTGACTTAAGAGGAACACTGACTGGTGTTTACAGTACTCTGTACATGACTGTAAACACCTTAATGACACGTTGACTTAAGAGGAACACTGACTGGTGTTTACAGTACTCTGTACATGACTGTAAACACCTTAATGACATGTTGACTTAAGAGGAACACTGACTGGTGTTTACAGTACTCTGTACATGACTGTAAACACCTTAATGACATGTTGACTTAAGAGGAACACTGACTGGTGTTTACAGTACTCTGTACATGACTGTAAACACCTTAATGACATGTTGACTTAAGAGGAACACCGACTGGTGTTTACAGTACTCTGTACATGTGTTCAGGATGTGACAGTCGGGTTCCTCTGTTCTCTAGTACTGCGGTCCCCCTGACTGGGACCAGGGCCGTGTGGACTGGGACCAGGGCCGTGTGGACCAGGGACCAGGGCCGTGTGGACCAGGGCCGTGTGGACCAGGGCCGTGTGGACCAGGGCCGTGTGGACTGGGACCAGGGCCGTGTGGACCAGGGCCGTGTGGACCAGGGCCGTGTGGACCAGGGCCGTGTGGACTGGGACCAGGGCCGTGTGGACCAGGGACCAGGGCCGTGTGGACTGGGACCAGGGCTGTGTGGACCAGGGCCGTGTGGACCAGGGCCGTGAGGACCAGGGCCGTGTGGACCAGGGCCGTGTGGACCAGGGCCGTGTGGACCAGGGCCGTGAGGACTGGGACCAGGGCTGTGTGGACCAGGGCCGTGTGGACCAGGGCCGTGTGGACCAGGGCCGTGTGGACCAGGGCCGTGTGGACTGGGACCAGGGCCGTGTGGACCAGGGCCGTGTGGACCAGGGCCGTGTGGACCAGGGCCGTGTGGACCAGGGCCGTGTGGACTGGGACCAGGGCCGTGTGGACCAGGGCCGTGTGGACCAGGGCCGTGTGGACCAGGGCCGTGTGGACTGGGACCAGGGCCGTGTGGACCAGGGACCAGGGCCGTGTGGACTGGGACCAGGGCTGTGTGGACCAGGGCCGTGAGGACCAGGGCCGTGTGGACCAGGGCTGTGAGGACCAGGGACCAGGGCCGTGTGGACCAGGGCTGTGAGGACCAGGGACCAGGGCCGTGTGGACCAGGGCCGTGTGGACCAGGGCCGTGTGGACCAGGGACCAGGGCCGTGTGGACCAGGGCCGTGTGGACCAGGGCAGTGTGGACTGGGACCAGGGCCGTGTGGACTGGGACCAGGGCCGTGTGGACCAGGGCTGTGAGGACCAGGGACCAGGGCCATGTGGACCAGGGCAGTGTGGACCAGGGCCGTGTGGACCAGGGCAGTGTGGACCAGGGCCGTGTGGACCAGGGCCGTGTGGACCAGGGCCGTCTGGACCAGGGCCGTGTGGACCAGGGCCGTGTGGACCAGGGCCGTGAGGACCAGGGCCGTGTGGACCAGGGCCGTGTGGACCAGGGCCGTGTGGACCAGGGCCGTGTGGACCAGGGCCGTGTGGACCAGGGACCAGGGCCGTGTGGACCAGGGCCGTGTGGACTGGGACCAGGGCCGTGTGGACCAGGGCCGTGTGGACAGGGACCAGGGCCGTCTGGACCAGGGCCGTGTGGACCAGGGCCGTGTGGACCAGGGCCGTGAGGACCAGGGCCGTGTGGACCAGGGCCGTGTGGACCAGGGCCGTGTGGACCAGGGCCGTGTGGACCAGGGCCGTGTGGACCAGGGACCAGGGCCGTGTGGACCAGGGCCGTGTGGACTGGGACCAGGGCCGTGTGGACCAGGGCCGTGTGGACCAGGGCCGTGTGGACCAGGGCCGTGTGGACAGGGACCAGGGCCGTGTGGACTGGGACCAGGGCCGTGTGGACCAGGGCCGTGTGGACCAGGGCCGTGTGGACCAGGGCCGTGTGGACCAGGGCCGTGTGGACCAGGGCCGTGTGGACCAGGGCCATGTGGACCAGGGCCGTGTGGACTGGGACCAGGGCCGTGTGGACCAGGGCTGTGAGGACCAGGGACCAGGGCCATGTGGACCAGGGCAGTGTGGACCAGGGCCGTGTGGACCAGGGCCGTGTGGACCAGGGCCGTGTGGACCAGGGCCGTGTGGACTGGGACCAGGGCCGTGTGGACCAGGGCCGTGTGGACCAGGGCCGTGTGGACCAGGGCCGTGTGGACCAGGGACCAGGGCCGTGTGGACCAGGGCCGTGTGGACTGGGACCAGGGCCGTGTGGACCAGGGCCGTGTGGACCAGGGCCGTGTGGACCAGGGCCGTGTGGACCAGGGCCGTGAGGACCAGGGCCGTGAGGACCAGGGCCGTGTGGACCAGGGCCGTGTGGACCAGGGACCAGGGCCGTGTGGACCAGGGCCGTGTGGACTGGGACCAGGGCCGTGTGGACCAGGGCCGTGTGGACCAGGGCCGTGTGGACTGGGACCAGGGCCGTGAGGACCAGGGCCGTGAGGACCAGGGCCGTGTGGACCAGGGCCGTGAGGACCAGGGCCGTGTGGACCGGGACCAGCTCCATGGTGGCTTCCTGGTTGGAGAGAAGCTCTCCTATAGGGCGTCATGTCTGAGACACGCCCCCTCTGCACACGCTGTGGTTAAGAAGAGCTTCAGCGCTCCTCAACACAAGGAGAAATAAACACAACTACTGAGATTATCAGTAATAATTATGATTACTATGAGAAGGGCATTCATCACATTAACAATAATAATAAGATTATAAAATGATAATACAAACCAATGTGTGCTTGTGTGTGTGCGTGCATGTGTGTGGCTTGAGTGTGTTTCAAAGTTCACTATAGTTTTGACACTTGCCTATGTGGCAACAAGGTCCAGAGTTGCACTCCTTCAGCAGTGTCATGCTCTCTGTGTCTGTGCGCTATAGAGTCTGTCGAGTGTAGCCAGTAGTCACTACCTAAACTAGTAGGTAGTGACCGCCTAGTACTGCAATAACAGTCTTACTGCCCTAAGGTGCGGGGTCCCAACTATCTGAGGTAAGTGCCAATTGTTTCTTTAATTTGGCGGACATGAGGTAAATAGAGGATTCAGATCTAGTAAAGTAGTTATATAACTAGGTATATTAGTCTATAACTGCATTTTAGTTTGTTAAACAAAACCAAAAACATTTTAGTGAAAGTAGGACTGGAGTTGGTGAAAATGCTAATGCCATAATGAGGTAGATATAAGATCCATTTTGGGACTAGGAGGCTATCGTATTGAATCACATAGTTTTGTTTACTGCCTTTATCAGAAAAGCACATCTGTTTACGGCTAACTAGGTAAATGGTTTAGAGTCTGTTTGAAACAGAAGCGTGTTTCTCAAAGCAGTCATTCCCTTTACGGACTAGAAGGGTACGCCTTTCTAAAATATCCCAACATTCTGGCTTATCAGTAAAAAGGTTTGGGCATGCAAGAGGCTAGTCGTCTAAAAGGATATACCAGAGGTGACCGCATAAGGAAAAAGTCATATACACTGAGATAGAATGAAGAGAAGACATCAAGAAGTATGTGTCTACAACCATGACACTTATTAATTTCCTTATCAGCCACACCCAGGAGTTGTAAATGAAACCATCAAGAGAAATGGACACACATTTACTCTGTACAAAGTTGAACCGTGGAGGTTCGTTGACTGCGTGTTTCTGTGTTTGTTTTCAGACGATGGGCTTGAAGGACTCGTTTATGGTTCAGCTTGTGCTGGGTTTGGTGTTTGTGGCCAGCGGATTGGCCATCAACCTCATCCAGCTCTTCACATGTGTGCTGTGGCCAATCAACAGGCAGCTTTATCGCCGCATCAACACCAGACTCTCCTACTCCCTGTGGAGCCGTGAGTCAGAGCTTCAGAAGAGGTCCTACAGGTGTAGGAGGTCCTACGGGTGTAGGAGGTCCTACAGGTGTAGGAGGTCCTACAGGTGTAGGAGTTAGAGGTCCTACGGGTGTAGGAGGTCCTACAGGTGTAGGAGGTCCTACAGGTGTAGGAGTTAGAGGTCCTACAGGTGTAGGAGTTAGAGGTCCTACAGGTGTAGGAGTTAGAGGTCCTACAGGTGTAGGAGGTCCTACAGGTGTAGGAGGTCCTACAGGTGTAGGAGTTAGAGGTCCTACAGGTGTAGGAGGTCCTACAGGTGTAGGAGTTAGAGGTCCTACAGGTGTAGGAGTTAGAGGTCCTACAGGTGTAGGAGTTAGAGGACCTACAGGTGTAGGAGGTCCTACTGGTGTAGGAGTTAGAAGTCCTACAGGTGTAGGAGGTCCTACAGGTGTAGGAGTTAGAGGTCCTACAGGTGTAGGAGTTAGAGGTCCTACAGGTGTAGGAGTTAGAGGTCCTACAGGTGTAGGAGGTCCTACAGGTGTAGGAGGTCCTACAGGTGTAGGAGTTAGAGGTCCTACAGGTGTAGGAGGTCCTACAGGTGTAGGAGTTAGAGGTCCTACAGGTGTAGGAGTTAGAGGACCTACAGGTGTAGGAGGTCCTACTGGTGTAGGAGTTAGAAGTCCTACAGGTGTAGGAGGTCCTACAGGTGTAGGAGTTAGAGGTCCTACAGGTGTAGGAGGTCCTACAGGTGTAGGAGTTAGAGGTCCTACAGGTGTAGGAGTTAGAGGTCCTACAGGTGTAGGAGGTCCTACAGGTGTAGGAGTTAGAGGTCCTACAGGTGTAGGAGGTCCTACAGGTGTAGGAGGTCCTACAGGTGTAGGAGGTCCTACAGGTATAGGAGTTAGAGGTCCTACAGGTGTAGGAGTTAGAGGTCCTACAGGTGTAGGAGTTAGAGGTCCTACAGGTGTAGGAGGTCCTACAGGTGTAGGAGGTCCTACAGGTGTAGGAGTTAGAGGTCCTACAGGTGTAGGAGTTAGAGGTCCTACAGGTGTAGGAGTTAGAGGTCCTACAGGTGTAGGAGGTCCTACAGGTGTAGGAGTTAGAGGTCCTACTGGTGTAGGAGTTAGAGGTCCTACAGGTGTAGGAGGTCCTACTGGTGTAGGAGTTAGAGGTCCTACAGGTGTAGGAGGTCCTACTGGTGTAGGAGTTAGAAGTCCTACAGGTGTAGGAGTTAGAGGTCCTACAGGTGTAGGAGTTAGAGGTCCTACAGGTGTAGGAGGTCCTACAGGTGTAGGAGTTAGAGGTCCTACAGGTGTAGGAGGTCCTACAGGTGTAGGAGTTAGAGGACCTACAGGTGTAGGAGGTCCTACAGGTGTAGGAGGTCCTACAGGTGTAGGAGTTAGAGGTCCTACAGGTGTAGGAGTTAGAGGTCCTACAGGTGTAGGAGGTCCTACTGGTGTAGGAGTTAGAGGTCCTACAGGTGTAGGAGTTAGAGGTCCTACTGGTGTAGGAGGTCCTACTGGTGTAGGAGTTAGAGGTCCTACAGGTGTAGGAGGTCCTACTGGTGTAGGAGTTAGAGGTCCTACTGGAAGAATTTTTGAGATTAGACTGAAGGAAGAATGAGAAAGAGAGAAATACAACCTACAATAAATCAGGCAATAGAAATAAAAACACAAAAATAAATACATGATGATAATAATAATTAGTAACAACAATCTCTTCCTTTGGTGTCCAGAGTTGGTGATGCTGCTGGAGTGGTTGTCGGCAACAGACTGCACTCTGTTCCTGGAGCAGAGCTCCACGCTGGAGAAACTGGGGAAGGAGCACGCCATCATCATCCTCAACCATAACTACGAGATCGACTTCCTGTGTGGCTGGACCATGGCCGAGCGCTACGGGGTCCTGGGGGTGAGGCACACGGGGCTCCGAGCAGTTATACTCTCTCACACACAGAAACAAACCATAAAGTGTAGTCATCCACATGTTTGTATGTGAAACTTTGAGTGTTTAGGCTGAACATTAGTGTGGGTAAAATAATTGCAAACGTCAAGTCCTATTTCCCTCCTATCATTGCTAACATTCTTTAAATCATCCAATCTTTGTTATTATTATTCTGAAGTCACTCCAGAGTAAAGAGTTAAATGTAAAGAATACTAGCGTAGTAACTGTGGAAAATGCATTTCTAGTGCCTTCCATGTGCTCTTCCTAGGCGACCAAAGTGCTAGCCAAACATGAGCTGCTCAAAGTGCCGCTGATCGGCTGGACCTGGTACTTTCTGGAGGTGGTGTTCTGTAAGAGGAAGTGGGAGGAAGACAAAGAGGCTGTTACAAATGGACTGAATCAACTAAAAGACTACCCTGAGAATATGTGGGTGAGTCAGATGCATCTACAACCAGGGCTGCACATCACTTTTTACTGAGTTACTCAGGTGAGTCCCAGGAGATGGTGTCGGTACACACCCACACATAGCACCCGAGTAACATCTGATTTTATGAAAGCAGTTTCACAAAGGAGAATCCATTTTCAATACAGTACTTAATACGACTTCTTAAGTACAGAAGTGTTTTTTGCTCCACCTTTTTTTTATCAAACTGCAGAAGCTTGATAGCCTGGAAATCCAGAGCCACATCTAGAAGCTGTAGGGTCTGGCAACAAGTGATGAAAACGGCCCAACTCGAGGGGCGGCACCAAGCATGCATTTGAAAATATCACTGCACGCAATTGGATAACACTACGACCAATCAGAAGAATACAAGGGGTGACGTATCCAGACCAGCGGAGCTAACCAATAGATAAGACTCTTGCCGTATCGGGCGGTAAGACAGCAAAGCTTTTGGCCGGCCTATATCAGATACACCGATGTGATTGGTTAACGTTCTGGGCCAGGGGAATCGGGGAGTGAGTATATCGCTCGTTCCCAGAGTGACTCGCTGAGCAAATAAAGATTGTGCTCTCACAAGAACTCTGGATTTCCAGGGTAGCAGCGTGACCACGGAGCGTTTGAATATCTCACTAAAGGGACGTTGCGATCAGCTGATTTTGCGCAGTTCTCCGGTGCGTGCGTGGTGCACAGCGCACATGAGTGCACATGAGCACACATTTCAGTGAGGTTATCATTCGTTTCGAGCCATGACACATCTTGGAGCCAGTTTTTCAACAAAAAGTATTTTCTTCTGCTCAGGCTCCGTTTGGTGACCAAGTAGCTGCTCAATGTATTTAGTTTTTTCTTTTCAATCTACGCAAAAGCATTGTAGTACACAAGTGACGTTACGCATCCCTGATTGTAAGCGTGCATGCGTACTTGCGTACCAGTTATGTGCACCCCTGTCTATAACTTTGAAATTGGATTATTTCTAGTGATCAAATGACGGGGTAGGGTTATGTCCACACCCGCTGACATGCACCCTTTTGCCAATCTGCGTGAAAATGTCATTGGTTCTTCACTTGTCAATGACCAACCATTGTACCAAATTTGGTGCAAATTTGTGCATTGCTTTTTTAGATATCTTACTCACAGCCAGACAAATGCACACGCACACAAAGGCCGCTGAAAACATCAACTCTTTGGCAGAGCTAATCTATCTTTTTTAACAGCAACAAAACATAATGCACTTGTTGTAGACATCTGTGTTGCTTTGCATATTCAGGTCCTGTTGTACTGTGAAGGCACCAGATTCACTAAGAAGAAGCACCAGATCTCTATGGAGGTCGCTGATAGGTACTGCTACTACTCCTACAGTACTCCACTACTCTACTCTGCTACTACTCATTCGTACTCTATCTTCATATTCCAGTAAAGGTCTGCCCAGGCTGAAGTACCACCTGCTGCCCAGAACTAAAGGGTTTACTACAACGCTCCACTGCCTCAGAGACACAGGTAAACACCCCCACGCTGCTGGCAGCAAACGTCATCAATGATCCAGACTATATCTTCTGCTACGTTCTGACCTTTATCCCCGGCTCATTCTGTGTCAGTATCGGCAGTGTATGACGTCACACTGAACTTCCGTGACGGACAGGTTCCTACTCTTCTGGATATTGTCAAAGGACGCAAATACAAGGCAGACATGAGTTTAAGGTTGGTGACATTAAATCACACACACATGTATGTATATATATATATATATATATATATATATCATCCCTCACACATCTGCCATAGAAGCCAGAGGTCAAAGGGCAGTGTGATGGAGCAGCCCTATGGCTGACCATGCACACCACCCCATGCTGACCTCTAGCAGCATCCAGCCCATCCACAGCCCGGCTGTAGGTGGAGTGGTCATAATGATCCAGAAGGCTCTGTGAGTAGTGGGGAGTAGCTCTGACTCACGGCTCCACAGGAAGTGGTCTGGTGCGTCGATAAAGCTGCCTGTTGATTGGCCACACATGTGATCAGCTGGATGAGGTTGGTGGCCAATCCGCTGGCCACAAACACCTATTGACGGAGCCTGAGGTGAATCATTGTTTTAGTATATATATTTATTAATATATTTATTTATTTATATTTTAGTATATACTACACGTGAACACTCCAAAAATAAACAAGATAACACTTTTTGCCGGGATTTATTTGTTTTTATGAGCGGTTTATTTGTTTCTATAAGCGTGACGAGACGACTGTCACATGTCAGACTCAATAACAAACGAGCAACAACACAAATACAACTCATAATAAGATCATTTTACCTTAAGACCATATTGTGTTGCTCTTTTTGTGTTTTTAGGGATAGCATTTTATTGAATTTCTTGTATTTTTTCCACTGAAACACTTGCAAAGCGGGACGTTTTGCGATGAAAACAATATCCTGAGTTTGAGATCTCAATCTCGATAGCGAACCAATCAAATTGCGCCATCTTAGGAGGTTCACGTGTAGCGTATTATATATATATATATATATATAATACTAACTATACATTTTATTTAATGGTGCCTGTCATGACACTCAGGGTCACCTTACTTCATTCAAGACCAGTAATAAAAACTTACAATAAGCAACGAAGCAGCAGTAATAAAGAATTAGCACACAATAAACACAACAATGTGTTAGAAAATCTATATTATAGTTACAGAGGAAAAAGATGGGTTTTACGAGCAGTTTTTCATTGTCTAATGGAGTGCAGTGGTGTAGTATCACAGGTCTTCTGTGCGGTAGCCTAGGACAGTGGTTTCCAACCTGTGACCTTAGGTGTACCACTAACATCTCATCAAGATCCTTTTGCGGACCGCCTAATGCAAACGGTGAAGGTAGATATAGATATATAGATATCTATATAGATATCTATATATCTATAGATATATAGATATTCACTCCTAATACCCCCATAGTGTTTATTTATATAAAGAAACGTCAGCAACACTCTAATACCCCAGAGTGTTTAACACTAATGAACGAGAACCACGTTACCACGGACACTATATAATGGAATCTACAAAGCATCACTATATTTTAAATAATAACAAGCCATAATACTATATTTACTGAGCAATATTTATATTATATTTATTTGAATTTATCAGTATAATTCTTCTATTATTTTAAAGTTGTCTATTTCAAGAATAAAATCACCCTGTACGACCTGCAGTACCCTTGAGTTCCACCAGTAGTACCACAGGTTGAACATGTATGTACAATCAGCCAGCTGTTAGGGGGGGCAGACTGCAGGCTACACATCTGGCAGACTGCAGGCTACACATCTGGCAGACTGCAGGCTACACATCTGGCAGACTGCAGGCTACACATCTGGCAGACTGCAGGCTACACATCTGCTCAGTCTCAGCAGGTTGTTTGGATTAAGTCAGTGTCTCGATGGTTTGATTCCCCAGATTAGTATTGTCCGTTAAGTGTCTGCATGTCTGTACATCTCTGCTCCAATGTACATGCATTCAATTTGTGAATTAAAATATAGCGTTTAAATGTGTGTGTGTGTGTGTGTGTGTGTGTGTGTGTGTGTGTGTGTGTGTGTGTGTGTGTGTGTGTGTGTGTGTGTCACTGAAGGCGCTTCCCAGTTGATCAGATACCTGAGGATGAAAAGGAGTGTGCTAATTGGCTGCACCGACTCTACCAAGAAAAGGTTGAGACACCGGAAACAAGATAACATTTGTTATTCACTTTCTTTATGGCACACACATTGTACAAACCACAGGACAATCCTTTTATTTAAGGCTTGATTTCCAACATTTACGTCAACATTCTCGATGTAGTTTCAGTGGATCTTAAAGATGATCTCCTCTCTCTCTCACTCACAGGACGCCTTACAGGAGCAGTATCACACCACAGGCCGTTTCCCTGGCAACCCTGTCCGCCCCGCCCGCCGGCCATGGTCCCTGCTCAACTTCTTCTTTTGGGCGGTAGTACTGTTCTATCCGCTGATCCGATTGGCTGTCAGCGTGGTCGCTAGTGGAAACCAACTCCTCCTCCTGGGCCTGCTGCTGCTGCTGGTTGTTGGTAAGCACACACACCAGACAGGGAGTGTGTAGCGGTGGATTTCATGATTCGTTTGAAAGAATCAGTTTGCGTCGGTCAGTTCGCCATGAAGAGTCGTTCATTCGTTTGTTCGTTCGTTCGTTCGTTCGCATTTCCGGTAGCGGTGAATCATGATTCTCAGTCACTGAGTCGGTCAGACTCGGCTCCTCCCTCGTTCTCATTCTCAAACGAATCACGATCGTGCAATGGTGTAAACGGTCATCAATAAACACAACATTAACTAAGTTCCTTTTAGCTGAGGAGTGCTTCATGTTCAGAATCGGGATGTTGTTGCCCGGCTGACTCTCGTGACGTCTCAGCCCTCGAGTCTTCACTGCTAAACACAGTCAGTGAACGAACGGCGACTCAGCGCAACTCAGCGACTAGTGGGTGGAGCTGGGAGTCGAGTCTCGGAGAACGAACGAGACGAACGACGACGAACGAGAGCGGCGAATCAGTTCGGTTCATTCGTTTTAAAGAGTCGTTTGTCGAGAACGAGCCACCACTAGTAGTGTGAGCCTAGCACCTTCTCAGTACGCTGATCTGTGTTTCCTCCTCTCTCCAGCGTCTGTATCTGTGAAAAGACTGATCAGTGTTTCAGAGGTCCAGAAGACGGGCTCCAGCTACGGAGTTGAGGAGAGCAAAAAACAAACCTAGACACACACAGCCTAGAGCCATTCTGTCTGCTCCACAACCAAGCTGTTAACAGACTGCTGAATGAGTGGCGTTTCACCTTTACTTCAACACCCCTTGTCCTTGAACTGTAAATAAAAATATCTGATAAGATTGTGTTTGTCTTTTTGTGACCACTGTGCGCGTGGGTTTGCCTGTTAAAAGTTAATTGCGTAATCACCACTAAGGCCGTTAATGTGTAGGGGAGGATCAATCCTACCAGCAGCATTCTATATACCAACTTACTTACCCTCTTATATGGACCTCATTTATATATACCAACCTACTTACCCTCTTATATGGACCTCATTTATATATACCAACCCAATTACCCTCTTATATGGACCTCATTTATATATACCAACCTAATTACCCTCTTATATGGACCTCATTTATATATACCAACCTACTTACCCTCTTATATGGACCGCATTTATATAGTCTGACTCTGAGTCCTGTAATGCAGCTTAATTGATCCGCACTTCTGACTTAGGGGACTTTTTCTGGATTCTGCCTATGAAAAACACAGTCGCGACCGGGGAACATAGGACCAGGGGAACATAGGACCAGGGGAACATAGGACCAGGGGAACATAGGACCAGAGGAACATAGGACCAGGGGAACATAGGACCAGAGGAACATAGGACCAGGAGAACATAGGACCAGGGGAACATAGGACCAGAGGAACATAGGACCAGGAGAACATAGGACCAGGGGAACATAGGACCAGAGGAACATAGGACCAGGAGAACATAGGACCAGGGGAACATAGGACCCGGGGGACATAGGACCAGGGGAACATAGGACCAGAGGAACATAGGACCAGGAGAACATAGGACCAGGGGAACATAGGACCAGAGGAACATAGGACCAGGAGAACATAGGACCAGGGGAACATAGGACCCGGGGGACATAGGACCAGGGGAACATAGGACCAGGAGAACATAGGACCAGAGGGACAGAGGACCAGGGGAACATAGGACCAGGAGAACATAGGACCAGGGGAACATAGGACCAGGGGAACATAGGACCAGAGGAACATAGGACCAGGAGAACATAGGACCAGGGGAACATAGGACCAGAGGAACATAGGACCAGGAGAACATAGGACCAGGGGAACATAGGACC
>NC_140277.1:20588238-20623238 GCF_964030765.1 Micromesistius poutassou
GGCTCCAGACGGTCCTTCAGACCTATGAACACTGAAGGCTCCAGACGGTCCTCAGACCTATGAACACTGAAGGCTCCACAGTCCTTCAGACCTATGAACACTGAAGGCTCCACAGTCCTTCAGACCTATGAACACTGAAGGCTCCACAGTCCTTCAGACCTATGAACACTGAAGGCTCCAGACGGTCCTTCAGACCTATGAACACTGAAGGCTCCACAGTCCTTCAGACCTATGAACACTGAGGGCTCCACAGTCCTTCAGACCTATGAACACTGAAGGCTCTGCAGACGGCACTCAGCAGCGCAGCGAGCAGAGCTGTTTCAAAGGTAAGCAGCAGATAAAGATTACAATCCCCGACGCTAAAGTTGCAAAACACCCCAATTCCTGTTTCCCAGTTACACTGAAAATGCCAGAATAATGCACTTTGTTGATATGCAGTAGTTTATTTGTGTAGTGATAGCTCTATCTTTGAGTAACATTGGTTCTAGTGCAACTGGAACTTACTTTACCTACCATATTGTGAACGTAACATTACTCTCACATACATGTTGTAGTATACAGTGTTGTGTGTTACTTTACCTACCATATTGTCAACGTGACATTACTCTCACATACATGTTGTACAGTGTTGCTCCAACTTGCTTTCAAGCGGGCGTACATAACAATGTGGACGAGCGTCCACGGTGCACTCTCTCCACTGGGAGAGCTGCTGCTCGCTGGCCCCTGCTCTGAGGGCCCCACCAACACACTAGAGGGGGACATGTTCACCTGAGGGCCCCACCAACACACTAGAGGGGGACATGTTCACCTGAGGGCCCCACCAACACACTAGAGGGGGACATGTTCACCTGCTGAGGGCCCCACCAACACACTAGAGGGGGACATGTTCACCTGAGGGCCCCACCAACACACTAGAGGGGGACATGTTCACCTGAGGGCCCCACCAACACACTAGAGGGGGACATGTTCACCTGCTGAGGGCCCCACCAACACACTAGAGGGGGACATGTTCACCTGCTGAGGGCCCCACCAACACACTAGAGGGGGACATGTTCACCTGCTGAGGGCCCCACCAACACACTAGAGGGGGACATGTTCACCTGAGGGCCCCACCAACACACTAGAGGGGGACATGTTCACCTGAGGGCCCCACCAACACACTAGAGGGGGACATGTTCACCTGAGGGCCCCACCAACACACTAGAGGGGGACATGTTCACCTGCTGAGGGCCCCACCAACACACTAGAGGGGGACATGTTCACCTGCTGAGGGCCCCACCAACACACTAGAGGGGGACATGTTCACCTGAGGGCCCCACCAACACACTAGAGGGGGACATGTTCACCTGCTGAGGGCCCCACCAACACACTAGAGGGGGACATGTTCACCTGCTGAGGGCCCCACCAACACACTAGAGGGGGACATGTTCACCTGAGGGCCCCACCAACACACTAGAGGGGGACATGTTCACCTGCTGAGGGCCCCACCAACACACTAGAGGGGGACATGTTCACCTGAGGGCCCCACCAACACACTAGAGGGGGACATGTTCACCTGAGGGCCCCACCAACACACTAGAGGGGGACATGTTCACCTGAGGGCCCCACCAACACACTAGAGGGGGACATGTTCACCTGAGGGCCCCACCAACACACTAGAGGGGGACATGTTCACCTGCTGAGGGCCCCACCAACACACTAGAGGGGGACATGTTCACCTGAGGGCCCCACCAACACACTAGAGGGGGACATGTTCACCTGAGGGCCCCACCAACACACTAGAGGGGGACATGTTCACCTGCTGAGGGCCCCACCAACACACTAGAGGGGGACATGTTCACCTGCTGAGGGCCCCACCAACACACTAGAGGAGGACATGTTCACCTGAGGGCCCCACCAACACACTAGAGGGGGACATGTTCACCTGCTGAGGGCCCCACCAACACACTAGAGGGGGACATGTTCACCTGCTGAGGGCCCCACCAACACACTAGAGGGGGACATGTTCACCTGAGGGCCCCACCAACACACTAGAGGGGGACATGTTCACCTGAGGGCCCCACCAACACACTAGAGGGGGACATGTTCACCTGAGGGCCCCACCAACACACTAGAGGGGGACATGTTCACCTGCTGAGGGCCCCACCAACACACTAGAGGGGGACATGTTCACCTGCTGAGGGCCCCACCAACACACTAGAGGGGGACATGTTCACCTGAGGGCCCCACCAACACACTAGAGGGGGACATGTTCACCTGCTGAGGGCCCCACCAACACACTAGAGGGGGACATGTTCACCTGCTGAGGGCCCCACCAACACACTAGAGGAGGACATGTTCACCTGAGGGCCCCACCAACACACTAGAGGGGGACATGTTCACCTGAGGGCCCCACCAACACACTAGAGGGGGACATGTTCACCTGCTGAGGGCCCCACCAACACACTAGAGGGGGACATGTTCACCTGCTGAGGGCCCCACCAACACACTAGAGGAGGACATGTTCACCTGAGGGCCCCACCAACACACTAGAGGGGGACATGTTCACCTGCTGAGGGCCCCACCAACACACTAGAGGGGGACATGTTCACCTGCTGAGGGCCCCACCAACACACTAGAGAAATATATATATATATTTTTTGTTTAAAAAAAAAAATCTTAACTCCCAGTATGTCCACTGGTGAATGTCTCCCACTGCCCTCATCGGTGCTGCCTGATGTGGAATAGTTCATGCAGGGGAGGGTTTGTTTGCGTGTCACAGGTATATTAGTCCAGGTAGGGCTCTTAGAAAGGCTGATCCATCAAGCTTGAAGTTATAATATCAATTTGTTTGACCTGTCGCTAATCTCCGCCCTTAGAACGCAGATGAGGCATGGAGGAGGCATAATATAACAATTTAATGGTGGATTTATGTTGTTTGTGTAAAAAAAAAAATGAACTTGGTCAAACGGTGTGCTTGGGGAACATGTAACACGGACAGTCGGTGTCCCGAGAGGCTGCAGAATGGGGTGTATTCCATCCCTTTTCCCCAAGCCACAAAAAGAAACAAGACAAGAAAGAGTGTGTAATGTGGATCAGACTGTGTGGCAGGCCAGAATACCAACTGGACTTAAGCTTGTTACCTTCTGTATGTATTTTAAGTTTTGAATATACCCCTCCATAGTGTAATGTAGTCCCTTTCGATTGATCCTGGAAGAAATTAAATCTTTTTTCGCCCAAAACTTCTCCAAAACCTGCTTTGATATACTGTCAGCTGACATTTGTCCATATGTTTTTGTTATGGAGTCTGGTTTGTTTGTCCGAGTTTGTCATGGTAACGGCGGGGGGCGTGACTCAGCGACAGGTCAGTTGTAAATATCTCTGCAGCATTGGATACACATGGGCCCTATTTTAACGCTCTGAAACGCAAGTGTGAAATGCGAAACGCAAGTAGTTTTGTGGGCGGATCTCTGGCGCTGTTGCTATTTTAACGGCGGATAAATGAGTCTTGCGCCCGACGCAAATCTAAAATGGGTTGGGCTGAAACCCGTAGGTGTGTTTTGGGCGTAACGTGCAATAAACCAATGAGAGTTCCATCTCCCATCCCCTTTAAGATCCAGCACATTTGACTCGACGAGTTGATATTTTGACGGCGTGTTTGCAGTCTCCGCTGAGACAGATACATGACCACATGAATTTCAAACTTCAAATGGCTCAGTTTATGGCCAAATAATAGGCCTAATCAACACATGGAATAGCGTTTTCTTCTCCAACTTCAGAAACACTGAGTCGTCATGTAAATTGTGGCAACTTAACACATATATGATATGCGGACGCAGTCCTGTGGCCGCAACTGTGGGTCTATTTAATGATATGCGGCAATACATTAACAAACATCTGTTACCATTATTGTATACATTATCGTTATCGACTTGTGTTCATAATATGCATGTGTCCCCCTGTTAATATACATCGCCATGGACTGTTTAATGTGTTAACGTGTTTGGTTTGCATCACCCGCATTCATTCATTCTTTTATTCATTATTTTTTCTCACTCGAGGTAAAACTATGTTTTCTCACGATCAAATACTCATCAATCCTAAAAGTTATGGGCTTGTACACGATGTCTCTGTCAAGAAAATATGTTTACTGTACGGTGTTTGCAGATGCATTGATTTAAAATTACAACTTCTTACCGCTGTATCAGCTGTTCTTTCCCAAATCATTTAACAAACGTTATAATTTACACTAAAACGAGATTTTGTTTTGGAAGGCTGGGATATACTTTGCTCGAGTTTATTATTGTTGTTATTACTATTATTATTATTATTATTATTTTAACGAATGGCATAGCCTACTACAGTGTTCATTCATGCAGCCCCTATGGGAATTTTTTTTTTCCACAATCCACATGCTGTTTTTATGCAGTTTCACACATATGAACAATCTTTGACGTCATAATATTTCAATTTGTCTAATCGTTTGCATGTTTGCGCTGTGTATAGCCTGTGTGTAAGTGTGTGTAAGCTTATGTTGCAGTTCCGACCTTCCATGGCACGTCAAAATAGCAACACCAACTGCGCTATCCGCTAGTGCATTTAGACCAGGTATTGTCAGTGGAGCAATTGCTTTTTAGATCATTAAAATAGCACCAAGTATCATTTGCGCCGGAACACGCCTCTGCTTTTCGCCGACACGCCTCTCCAGGCGCAAGTGTAGTGGCGCCTGGTTGCTGCGGGGGAAAATCAGCTTTGCGCCGGGTGCAAACTAGCAACGACACAACGTCGGTGAAGTCAATTGAGATTTATACAGACCTTACGCAGCAGCGCTTCAGAGACATGCTCATTTGATGTTCTACTAGAATGAAGTCCGTCATGCATAGTACCTGTTTGAGTCCCTAGATGGAACATAGACCTTGAGTGGTCAGTGATTAGCTTCACTGCAGGACGTGAGACTGGTGTACTTAAACAGGGAGCACATACACGTGTATTTGTGCTTTGTTTTCATAGCTAACTCAAAGCGTTTCCTAGCTCTGTTGGTTATTCTGAGTGCGTTGCAGCTTCACTGAGTGCTCTGGGTGTGCCCGTGTGGGCGTGGTATGTAGCTGATACAATTATTAAACAGGACTAATGGATATAAGACGGCATAACCTCTAACCATGTCACAGACTAGTACAGAGCAGGGCAAGAATGTATTCTCATTTATAAACATATATTACACTTCATCTTACATCATTATTACAGGAAGCAGGTGAAAGGAGGTTGACATAGAGAGCTGCTGATGAAACGCTCGTTTGTGGTATGGTTGTTTGGGGCTCGCTACGACTGGCAAAGTGGTAAATGTTGAACATGTGGTAACCATCACAAGGTAAACGAGCCTGCTCTCTGGAGGTGGCTCGTGACGCATCTCGAACACACGTTAGAATTCAGTTTATATCGGAAATGGGCGGATTGGTAAATAAGCCACGCCTACAGGTTTTAATTGACCCAGGTAAACCTTAGCTCTGTCTCGGCTTGGGCGGAACGGCAAGAGGCCGTGCTTTTAGAGTCTTATCTCAGAAGCATCAAACTGTTGTAGTTTATTTTGGTGTAGTGTTGACCACTCTGTGTGTAGGATAAGCTGGTGGTACGAATGTGTGCTCCAATGAGGTACTGATGTTAGCCTGAATTATGTGGTCGAAATAAAGCATAGAAGGCATAGACTTAATTAATTTACATCCATTTACAGTGGACACACACACACACACACACACACTGCATCACAGTGGTCCCGGCAGTAGAGGGTCCAGAGCTGGCAGGCTACCAGCTGCCAGTCAGCCGATGGCGCAGCGTCAGCAGACTGGTGAGGGGGACGGGGCAGAGCGCTGTACTGCTGAGGGACAGAGCGCTGTACTGCTGAGGGACAGAGCGCTGTACTGCTGAGGGGGACTGGGGCAGAGTGCTGAGGGGGACTGGGGCAGAGTGCTGGCCGTACTGGTGCCCAGTATGGCTCTGGCTGTGAGGATTCCCCCTGTGAGGATTGGATAACAGACTGAGTGGACGACGTCTGTTCAAGTTGTGAGCGGGACGACGGTGGCGGTGCGGAAGTTTGGAGAGCAGTACAAAAATGATCTGTTGATCCTTCCCATGCAGAACTCTGGCTGCTGAGGGGAGGAGTCTTATGAAGAGACGTCTTGTGAGGAGACGTCTTGTGAGGAGACGTCTTGTGAAGAGACGTCTTATGAAGAGACGTCTTGTGAAGAGACGTTTCAGTGCCATATTTTAATTCCATCAGTAGATGAAAGATGCTTTTGTTTGAGGAATATAAAAGTGAACCTTTTGTGAACCTTGAGCCCTGGAGGAGCCGGGCCCCGCTGTGGTGAGGACGTCCTTCTGCTGCCTGAGACGGGCCCCCGGTCCCGCCGCCGGACGCCCGACAGACGGGGGATGGAGATGCGGGGGGGCCATGGAGCGTCCGGGGGGGGGGTGGGGCCGTGCGGGGCCCCGGTGAGCTCCGTCCACATGGGGATGCACGAGTACTCGGCCAGCGTGTGGCTCCGCAGGAAGGAGAAGCTGGAGCATGTGAGTCCCGTCGGCTGGG
Source organism: Micromesistius poutassou (assembly GCF_964030765.1). Classification (NCBI taxonomy): domain Eukaryota; kingdom Metazoa; phylum Chordata; class Actinopteri; order Gadiformes; family Gadidae; genus Micromesistius; species Micromesistius poutassou. The sequence goes on from NC_140277.1 coordinate 20,594,798, forward strand.
GGGGGGGTAGAGGAGTGATGAGAGGAAAGTGTTCAAAGTAAGATGTAAGCCTTTACAGAACGGCAGGGCAGAAGAAGTGGTCCTGAGGTTGTTCAGCGTGTTCCTCTGGACGTCCACTCAGTGCCTCCACTCAGTGCGTGCTGATGGACTGTTGGGTTTCTTACAAATGACTCAAATGCTAGCTCTTAAATCAAGGGGAGGAAATACATTGAAGGCAGCTACAGTTGGTTGGATCCCATGTGGGAGGTGAGGTTTGCCTTAATAAAGCTTGCATTTTGAGAGAATGTGGAGATTTGCTGTTAAGTCTAGTCTAGTACAAAGGTTAAGCATCCTGTGCTACAGGTGGACTGGATACCAAGGATAAAGCCCGGTACCTTTTTGCTGAACTTCCATCAGCCTAAGGAAGTCCCCACTACGCATAATGAGGGATGCATGAGAAGATAGAAGTGCAGCATGTGTCCTGCAGCAGTCCTTAGACACCACTGCTGCAGTGTGTTGGCTCTGCCGTACAGGTGGTGGCTCTCTGACGCTCTGGGCTGCCAACCTCCTGCAGCACCAGGAGCTCTGCAGCACCAGCAACAGCTGCCTCTGGACGTGCAGCAACAAGAAGCCCTGACTCCAGGGTGTTAGGCTGAATGATTAGTTTGACCTGCAGAAGGTCAGACCAGCTCAGCGTAACGGTGGCAGGATGGAACTCGCTCAAACTTTCTGTCTTTGAATTCCTGAGAACTATGTTTCATTATTCCTCCCCTAAAGCAGGTGAATGCTATCTGTTATTAGGGCGGCACGCGCAGACACATACGTTTTTTTAAAAGCTGGTATACAATGGCACACAAATAGAACATTTTTATTTTATTTTTTTTTTCATCAAAAAAAAAAAAAGTTTCCTTAATCAGTAGTAAGTGTAGTGTGGTGTGTACTATCGCACATTTGCAATAGTACTGGCTTGTTCATGAACACTAGCATGGTCAACATAGGTTCACTTCACTCAGTTTGTCCATACATGGAATGAAGCCATTAGGAGCCATGTTAAGCTGGGGTCCAGGAGAGAAAGCAGACTGTGATAATGACCTCCTTTAGGAGCCCAGATGGTTTGGATCTCTCCTCTTCTCTTACAGTTTATTGTTCATCTTCTGTATGAAGACTTGGATTATGACGATTCTAAATGCAATATGCAGTTCTAAATGTTGAAGGGGAAATAATTAAGTATATTTACATTATGGACAGAGGACTGGTGATAAATGTATTGTGGAGTTAAAAGATAATTGAATTAGATATCCATTACTCAAGTCATTTTGGAGGACGTAGAGGACGGATGCATTCTGCATATCTAATTAGTATAGGGACATTTTATAATCACATCTTGGGCAACAAAACAAACATAACTTTGTTATATGCATTTGTTGACCGGTTGAGGTTATATTAGATGACACTCCCTGTCCCATTCCAGTTGATAGAACAGTGTAAAAAAACTGCTCCCTTTAAATCAGATTTCTTTCCCCCTGTCTTATGCCCTAAACACTTCTGGACATGGATTGTATTCCATTTAAAATGTTTTTTGGGTGAACCTCTTTATTACGTACTTTATTACTTACTTTAATTATGTTCTCAAGAGCGAGATTGATTCAAAACGTCATGTCTCTCTCTCCATCTACCTCCCTCTATTTTCACTTTCACTCTCATAATTAAATCGGTCTTCCTCGTCCATTGTAAAGTTGATTCAACACATATGGGTGTGGTAGGTATATACTGACTATCGCATTCGGCCTCTAAGCATGCGTCAACAATGCCTCCATCTTGCGGCGGGGACCCCCCCCTGAATGACGTCGATGGGGCAGAGGACCTCAGTCTAAAGCACTCTAGATCGCCTTCTTTTTAAGCAATCTTCAAGCGGGTTGGTTTCTGACATCGTTTTTAAAAATTTATTTTTATCATCATTACCACAAACACTATAAACCAAACCGCTTGAAGATTGCTTAAAAATAAGGTGTTTTAGAGTGTTTTAGAGTGTTTTAGAGTGTTTTAGAGTGTATTAGAGTGTATTAGAGTGTATTAGAGTGATTTAGAGTGATTTAGAGTGATTTAGAGTGATTTAGAGTGTATTAGAGTGATTCAGAGTGATTCAGAGTGGGAAAGGACTTCTGTCCCATCGACATTCATTCAGGTGGGTGGTTACCATGGTTACCCCGCGGTGAGATGGCGGCATTGTTGACGTATATGTTCCACTGAAGAGTGCAGCTCAGGCCATATCTAGTCAGTATATATATCTATGATATCTAGTCAGTATATATATCTATGATATCTAGTCAGTATATATATCTATGATATCTAGTCAGTATATATATCTATGATATCTAGTCAGTATATATATCTATGATATCTAGTCAGTATATATATCTATGATATCTAGTCAGTATATATATCTATGATATCTAGTCAGTATATATATATCTATGATATCTAGTCAGTATATATATCTATGATATCTAGTCAGTATATATCTATGATATCTAGTCAGTGTATATATCTATGATATCTAGTCAGTGTATATATCTATGATATCTAGTCAGTATATATATCTATGATATCTAGTCAGTATATATATCTATGATATCTAGTCAGTATATATATCTATGATATCTAGTCAGTATATATATATCTATGATATCTAGTCAGTATATATATCTATGATATCTAGTCAGTATATATATATCTATGATATCTAGTCAGTATATATCTATGATATCTAGTCAGTGTATATATCTATGATATCTAGTCAGTGTATATATCTATGATATCTAGTCAGTATATATATCTATGATATCTAGTCAGTATATATATCTATGATATCTAGTCAGTATATATATCTATGATATCTAGTCAGTATATATATATCTATGATATCTAGTCAGTATATATATCTATGATATCTAGTCAGTATATATATATATATGATATCTAGTCAGTATATATCTATGATATCTAGTCAGAGTATATGATATCTAGTCAGAGTATATATCTATGATATCTAGTCAGTGTATATATCTATGATATCTAGTCAGTATATATCTATGATATCTAGTCAGTATATATATCTATGATATCTAGTCAGTATATATCTAGTCAGTATATATATATATCTATGATATCTAGTCAGTATATATATATCTATGATATCTAGTCAGTATATATCTATGATATCTAGTCAGTATATATCTATGATATCTAGTCAGTATATATATCTATGATATCTAGTCAGTATATATCTATGATATCTAGTCAGTATATATCTATGATATCTAGTCAGTATATATCTATGATATCTAGTCAGTATATATATATCTATGATATCTAGTCAGTGTATATATCTATGATATCTAGTCAGTATATATCTATGATATCTAGTCAGTATATATCTATGATATCTAGTCAGTGTATATATATCTATGATATCTAGTCAGTATATATCTATGATATCTAGTCAGTGTATATATCTATGATATCTAGTCAGTATATATATCTATGATATCTAGTCAGTATATATATATCTATGATATCTAGTCAGTATATATCTATGATATCTAGTCAGTATATATCTATGATATCTAGTCAGTATATATATCTATGATATCTAGTCAGTATATATCTATGATATCTAGTCAGTATATATCTATGATATCTAGTCAGTATATATCTATGATATCTAGTCAGTATATATATATCTATGATATCTAGTCAGTGTATATATCTATGATATCTAGTCAGTATATATCTATGATATCTAGTCAGTATATATCTATGATATCTAGTCAGTGTATATATATCTATGATATCTAGTCAGTATATATCTATGATATCTAGTCAGTGTATATATCTATGATATCTAGTCAGTATATATCTATGATATCTAGTCAGTATATATATCTATGATATCTAGTCAGTATATATATCTATGATATCTAGTCAGTATATATATCTATGATATCTAGTCAGTGTATATATCTATGATATCTAGTCAGTATATATATCTATGATATCTAGTCAGTGTATATCTATGATATCTAGTAAGTATATATATCTATGATATCTAGTCAGTGTATATATCTATGATATCTAGTCAGTATATATATATCTATGATATCTAGTCAGTATATATCTATGATATCTAGTCAGTATATATATCTATGATATCTAGTCAGTGTATATATCTATGATATCTAGTCAGTACAGAAAAATATAATAACCTAAAATATATATGCAAACTTTAATAATCCCTGAAAATCCCTGAAACAAACTTCTGTAAAGTGATCCACAACAGGATCTTAAAACTTTTAATAAACAATACATTTTGAATTATGCAACATAACCTTTGAATTAACTATATTGTGTTGTTGTTGTTTTTCTGTATGGAAGGTGGCACATTCAGGAATTAAAACCCCTCTTACAGAAATATGAATCAATCTGCCATCATCCCATTATTGTGGTTGGAAGTAGTTAAATTTATTGGGAACAATGCTATAAAATGCTTTCGTACATTTCGTAGATTATGCAAGACGGGTCTTTAGTAGATTACTGTTGGCGATGTAACTGGGGGGCCTTCTGCAGGAGTGTCCAGTACTGTCCTGTGTGGAGAGGCCTTCTGTAGGAGTGTCCAGTACTGTCCTGTGTGGAGAGGCCTTCTGCAGGAGTGTCCAGTACTGTCCTGTGTGGAGAGGCCTCACCACCATGGTAGCTGGCCCCTGGCGCCCCGCTCAACACACAAGGCCCTCTTGATGTCCACAGTGAAGGCAATGGGTCTTCACATTCCAAATAGTATGCTTAGGAATCACATCAACATTAAGACTGTTATGTAAGTCTATAATTATATTATAATTAGAAGTCCTATAATTATAAGCATCCTTTGCCATTGGATAAACGGAATAAACAAAACAGCTTCAAATTAAATTATGATAACTAGAAGGACAGGGAACCAAGATTATGAACCGAAGAACATATGGGGGAAATGATCTCATTGCTCAAAAATGCCTAAAGGGGATTATGATTCTAATGAAATAGTATTTAAATATGCACTGTGCTTCTTGATGATTGGGTTTCTGTTGTGATGGCAGGTTCTACGGGTTTGTGGTTTTTATTCTTTCTTTATTTCAAGGATAGCCCCTTGAGATGTACCATCTCATTCACGAGGGGTCCTCACAACTAATTCTGATGCTGTGATCGCAAAATAGCACATTCACTGTATACTGTATATTTAACTGAAAATAATAACAACCTAAAATATCAGAGTTGAATCCCCGGCTGTTTGCCTAGTTTGTACTGTTGGGAGTGAGTGGTGTTACTTGGCCACGTGAATGGACGGCAATTTGTCTACCGCTGGATACGTAGCAAGGAGAGAAAATAGACTTGAAAAAAATGCACATTTAGGCCCAGTCTGTTCCTCTCCCCTTAACAACAACACTTGCTTTGAGCGCCCTTAGCTGCAAGTCAGCTCCTGAGCTGGTTAGCGTTCAAGGGTTGAGTTTAAGGGAAAAACAGCCCTCCCCCTTGATCCCCTAAGTATTGGGACACCCTACCCCTTCACGGGAACGCTCTAAATCTAAGGTTAGGGCTCAAATCTAGGGTTAGGGCCCAAACCTAGGGTTAGGGCCCAAATCTAGGGTTAGGCTCAAATCTAGGGTTAGGGCCCAAATCTAGGGTTAGGGCCCAAATCAAGGTTTAGGGCCCAAATCTAGGGTTAGGCTCAAATCTAGGGTTAGGGCCCAAATCTAGGGTTAGGGCCCAAATCAAGGTTTAGGGCCCAAATCTAGGGTTAGGCTCAAATCTAGGGTTAGGGCTCAAATCTAGGGTTAGGGCCCAAATCTAGGGTTAGGGCCCAAATATAGGGTTAGGCTCAAATCTAGGGTTAGGGCCCAAATCAAGGTTTAGGGCCCAAATCTAGGGTTAGGCTCAAATCTAGGGTTAGGGCTCAAACCTAGGGTTAGGCCCAAATCTAGGGTTAGGGCCCAAATCTAGTGTTAGGGCCCAAATCTAGGGTTAGGGCCCAAATCTAGGGTTAGGGCCCAAATCAAGGTTTAGGGCCCAAATCTAGGGTTAGGCTCAAATCTAGGGTTAGGGCTCAAATCTAGGGTTAGGGCCCAAATCTAGGGTTAGGGCCCAAATCAAGGTTTAGGGCCCAAATCTAGGGTTAGGCTCAAATCTAGGGTTAGGGCTCAAATCTAGGGTTAGGGCCCAAATCTAGGGTTAGGGCCCAAATCAAGGTTTAGGGCCCAAATCTAGGGTTAGGCTCAAATCTAGGGTTAGGGCTCAAATCTAGGGTTAGGCTCAAATCTAGGGTTAGGGGGAGAACTGGGACAGGGCCTAGGTCAGCGTGTATGAAAAGGAAAACGGCCGTCTATATCCTGACAGAAGAACGTGACATTGCAGTGGATGCAACATCCTTCTCTGATGAATAAAATAATTATACGGGTACAATAAAGCTTTGTTTCAAAAAGTAAAAAAAGAAAAGTCTAAATATAACACAGATTTACTATTCATTCCAGGTATTTTTTGGAGATGAGTGATATTGTGGTTTATCGTTATTTGCATTTTGTCCATTGCTGTCGTGTGAAGCTTCCAGAACTCCACTGCTGTTCCCCCATCAACACCAAGAGGCAACATTGTGGTGGAACAAGTTAAGAAGTGGAATAGTTGAATCAAATGTATCATAACTATTTGTTGAAAAGCCTTTATTATAAATTGTGACGACCAGCTAGACATTTGGCAGTGTGCTAGAATAGGATATTGACAGTGGACATAGGATTAGAGCAGGGCTCTCAAGTTTTGAAGACAGGCAAGAGTGACATGGGGGTGTTTTATTAATAATTTTATTATTACTGTTTTTGTTGTTATTAATAATTGCTCAGACTTGCAGAAAAGATTTGACTGCACTGACGATTCAACCAAATACAAAGTATTCATTCAGTTTCCGCATGTGTTTGTGCGTGTGTGTGAGAGTGTGTGTGTGTTATAGCAAAATCTTACCCAGATACATCTTAAATCTTACCCAGATACAATAGTGCTATTTTCTGTTTGGCTATTGTGTAGCCCCTTTCTTTCTTTGATTGGCTGATAAGTGGCAGGCCTGACTAAGAGATCCAGGGAGGACGTGTTTGATTCCTCCATAGTGAGAGCAGCGTGGCCAGAGACATGTTGGGCGCTGCGGCATATTAAATATAGACAAGAAATACAATGTGTGGCAAAAGACTAGTGGTGGATTTCATGATTCGTTTCAATGAATCAGTTTGCGTCGGTCAGTTTGCCAAGAAGAGTCGTTTGAATCGTTTGTTCGTTCAGTCGCGTTTCCGGTAGCGGTGAATCATGATTCTCAGTCAGTCAGTCAGACTCGGCTCCTCCCTCGTTCTCGTTCAAACGAATCACGATCGTGCAATGGTGCAAACGGTCATCAATCAACACAACATTAACTAAGTTCCTTTTAGCTGAGGAGCGCTTCATGTTAGAATCAGGATGTTGTTGCCCGGCTGACTCTCGTGACTTCTCAGTCCTCGAGTCTTCACCGTTAAACACAGTCAGTGAACGAACGGCGACTCGCGAGTCAGCGCGACTCAGCGACTAGTGGGTGGAGCTGGGAGTCGAGTCTCGGAGAACGAACGAGACGAACTGAGACGGGGAATCAGGTCGGTTCGTTCATGTTAAAGAGTCGTTCGTTCGAACCGATTCGTTCGCGAACGAGCAACCACTACAAAAGACCTCAATGAGTGACTGTCACGCTCAATGCGTGACACTTGAGAGCCCTGTTGGAGAGCTGAAGTTCTAGGATTAGAAAAGATTCACTAGCAGATTTCTGCTTTGGTGAACATCTCGCATCGCATTTCAGCTATCAGCTAGCAAGTTTATGCTCAGTGTTCAGAGAACAAAAAGGGAAATCTAATGTATCACTTGTCAACTGTACCACCTCTGGTCTCCCTGCTGCCAGAACAGACCGCTTGGTCAACAGTGACCGCGCCGCTTCCTCTTCCAACAGCCCAGGCATACAAATGCTGGATTTACCAGCTGCTAGCCCAGCAAAAATGTGAACGTCCTCTTACTGAGATAATCATTTCTCACCATAGCAACATTGCAAAAATGTTACATGCAGTTATTCTGAGGCCTCTGAGTTTTTGTCACATGGAGCTTATATCTGATACGGACGGTTGAAGCTACAGCAAGTTTGACGACATACTCACCAACTTGGTCTACAATGCCACACTCAAGAAAATCGCATTATTGGGTTAGTCCAACTATGGTTGGATTATCAAGACGCATTGTAGCACCTGGAAATATCTCTTAAAGTATCTTGTTTTGTTTACACAAAATTTCTAATTGAATCCGTATTCTGTTTAGTATAGTAGTAGTAGTAGTAGTAGTATAGGATAGTTTTATTTCAAGTGAGTAATTCTGTCATCTCGCCAATAGATGGCAGCATGAGTAGCGAATTGTGTTTGATTCCTTCAGAAGAAGTCAAGGTTCAGGGGGTAGGGGGGAAATGAAGACGTGCGCGCGGTGATGTGTTGTGCTCTTGACCTCGCTGCTCTGGTGATGATGCTGGCTTCAAGTGATTAAAACTGAACTAAAATGCACCGTCGTTGTCTGAGTGGTGTAACAACGTGGAGGCCCCGCTGGGATCATTAAGATCAAAATGAGGATTACTGCGCAGCGAAAGACCACGGAACTCAGAGAGAAGCAGAACACCCTGGTGTGTGAGACAAGGGGCTGAGGAACTTAGCTCACAGCCAACAGTTGCAGTCCAGCTAGTCTTTCACAGAGCAGTTTTTTTGTTTTTGTTCGAAGTGTTATCGAGTAACGAACGCGAACAGCAAGATGACGGAGCACCGTGAAGAGTTTCTATTAGAAATAGAAGAAAAGTTGATTGGATTAACCGTGAAAGAACTGCACCGGGTTTGTGAGAGCTGTAACATTGTGGGCAGAGGCTCAGCAGACATTACAGGTACAACCCGCCGTGCACTGGTTAAGTACCTTATCAACACTGGTTAAGCACCTTATCAACACTGGTTAAGGACCTTATCAACACTGGTTAAGGACCTTATCAACACTGGTTAAGCACCTTATCAACACTGGTTAAGCACCTTATCAACACTGGTTAAGTACCTTATCAACACTGGTTAAGTACCTTATCAACACTGGTTAAGCACCTTATCAACACTGGTTAAGGACCTTATCAACACTGGTTAAGCACCTTATCAACACTGGTTAAGGACCTTATCAACACTGGTTAAGCACCTTATCAACACTGGTTAAGCACCTTAGCAACACTGGTTAAGTACCTTATCAACACTGGTTAAGCACCTTATCAACACTGGTTAAGTACCTTATCAACACTGGTTAAGCACCTTAGCAACACTGGTTAAGCACCTTATCAACACTGGTTAAGCACCTTATCAACACTGGTTAAGGACCTTATCAACACTGGTTAAGCACCTTATCAACAGTTATTGGAGGCAGAGGACGAAGGCTGGATTAACCATTAGGGCAGCTGGTCACTTGCCCAGGGGCCCATGACCTCTAAGGGGCCCATGACCTCTAAGGGGCCCATGACCTCTAAGGGGCCCTGGACATCGTCAACTAATATCATAGATCACGTTATGAAAAAATAAATAAATCAATAAATCACGTTTTCAGTTACATCACGTCACAAACAGTGCTGGTAGTAGCTGCACAATGCCGCCAGCCGTCAGCCCTACGGACACTGCGAGCACGAGGGTCACGTGACGGAGAGTGTGTTCTACGGGAAGGACAGTATAGCAACATGGAGAAGCAGTTGAACACTTTGTGTGTATATGAATTAATATGTGTGTTCATGTGAGAGGTTTTAAAAGCAAAGATAGGCCATTAGGCCTAATAATTAGATTGTTTCTGTATTGATGAGTTCAGTACTGAAAGGAGGCCAGTTGTAAGGCCCATTTGTTGAAATAAAATAATAAGAATATATAGTAGTGCATTAACATCAAATGTTGAAACAATAAACATGATCTTGGAATGGTTTACTTTTACTCAATACACACTAATTGCCTGCTTCATGTCTGGTAATAATTTCACATTTTAGCATTTTTAAAATAATCTCTGATTTTAAGTTAAGGCTTTCCTAGCTGTCTGCTTTATTTCACTGTTGCAGTCGAGTATAATTGATTGACTACAGATTGAAACATTTAAAAAGTACTCTGTAGCCACCAAGTTCTGTGAAAGATTCATTGTAAAAAGTGATAAACATTTGTGCATCTGTTTTGTCTCTTGAATGCATGCACTTTATGCTGAGGCTGTTGTACATACATACATCTCCACTGAGCCATGCAGAAGCCTGATCCTATAGAAGTGTAGGCTATATGCTCTTGATGATAGCGACTTTGCGATTGTTGCTGTGGGGCGGGGGGGGGGCCTTGAGTCTTGTTGCCCAGGGCACAGGAAATTGTTAATCCGGCTATGACAAAGGCATGACTGTGCTTTTGCAACTGAACGACCTGCTTGACACCCTGCAAGGGATTCAAACTGACGACGTCCCGTCGTCCCGGGGAGGTGATTAATTGTCATCGGGAGGATCAATATTCTCTCTCGGGTCGACCTCGGGACGAAGAGAATTTTGTGGGCACTGACTTAATTTTTCTGTTTAAGTTTTCAACACTTTCTGCGAACCAGAACGGGTTTGCGGTCGGTGGAACAGACTTATCTGAAAAGGTAAATGGAAAAAGGACAGAGTATTTATTTATTTGTTTATATTGTTTATTTTTATGATTCATTTTAGTTAAAATTAAGAAAATGCCTGAGAATTAAATGTTCAAATTAAGTAGATGAAATAAAATGATTTTCATTCAATAATCAGTTGTGTTAAAGGAGAACTCCGGTGATTTTTAACCCCATCATTGTTTTCCTGAGGGTCACCCAGTTGAGGGAAGTAAAAAACCAGACGAAAATTGATTCAACCAAACCACAGATCTGCACTGGCTGCCGGCGCTATGGAATAGCTCTAATGTTAACCATGGGCGTCAGTTTGGTTTGAAATGTGCTGGGGACAGACGCATTCGAAAGTGCATTTTCAGAAGTGCTGGGTACAATGAGGAATCTTTTTTTTTCTTTAGTGCAGGTAATGAAAGGCAAGGCAAGGCAAGGCCCTAAAATGTATACAAAAAACTGATGACTGACGTTTTATGAACAAAGCGTTTCCAAAAAGCATTGGACATAGGCTATGACCCACTATGTTGTGCTCCATGTACCCAATGTTGACAACGTGACGTGACTAAGCTACCAACACAAACAAAGAGGAGCTAGGAAAGCAAATTAACTACGTGTTTAAGTTGTGAAGGCAAACGTATGGTTACACACAGCAATACAAATGTCGTCAAGATTGAAAAAGCAAAAAATATTTGTTGCACAGCTGAACGCTGTATCACATCATGAGCTGGCTGTTCTCAATTCACAACACGCATCCATCCAATCTACATCAGGCATTCTGACCAAAACTCACGCACTCCCCACCACGATTATTCCACTTATTACTCCACCATCGTCATCTCCACTATACCCAACGCTGTACGAACGCAAACCGTGGATAAGTCAGGCTACTTGGTGGCTATGGCTAACACCAATTGCAAGAGTTAAGACAGCCGACCACTTGAGTGCAAAAAACACAAAGGACCTCCCCACAGCACCAGCAAACCTTAAGCAATAAATATCACGTCTTACCTTTATTTATGTGGCAGTGGTCTGCAGATGCATCCCGCGGTGCAGCCTGCCACAGGGTTTGAATTATCTTTTCATCTTTAAGGGGGTCTCTCTATCTCATAAAAGTTGTCTCAACGCACACATAGCCTTCCCACGCTAAAGCGCCGGAGTTACACCGAATTCTGCGACCCACCGAACAGTGTGACCCCGGGGGGCGCTGTTGCACATTTTCTGCAACATGCACGCAGCACGAGTTTGAAGCAGACAGGCATGAAGTCGACAAAACGGTGTGCATTATAACAAAAACATAAGATCTCCCCCACCCCTCACCTTGTTATTAAATTGTGCTTAATAAATAGATTTGATTTGATTAGCATTTTACAGACCCACACAATGGATGGGGTTTGGTCGGTCCACCACCGTCGCTTCTTTCCACATAAAAAGCTTCAGTCAGTGTTTAATGACGTTGATTTACCGTTGAGCATTTCCTGTTATAGGCTACTGTTTAAAATGCTGTCTAGAATTAACGTTTGTATCAAGAAAGAAAGACCCGCCCCCTGGGGTCAGAAGAAAGACCCGCCCCCTGGGGTCACACTTTTCGGTGGGTCGCAGAATTCGGTGTAACGTCATTATCGGGAAATTAAGCCGTGACGAGACCCCTCTGCTTTGGGTCGGTGTCCGATAATGACCGGCGACGTTCTATACATTATCCCGCTTATTACACAGATACTTGCCAAAACTAAAAAATAACTTATTTTTACAATTAATTTGTTACCAGTGTTGATCAGCAGAGAAATAGTCTGACTACTTGAGGAGTGATACGAGAGACGTGAATCAGAGCCACTTTCCTTGACAGCGGTCATTATATGCTTAGCAACGGTCAATTATCAAAAAATAATTCACCGCAGGAAGTCGGGAAGGCCCATGCAAGTGAACGGCGCGTTCCACAGCATTGAGAAGAGCCGTGTAATAATCCATAATAATTCAACTCAAGTTTTTGTAACACGAGTTGGTTCAGCGCCCTGCCCGCGGTGCTCCGGCGCCCTGCCCGCGGTGCTCCGGCGCCCTGCCCGCGGTGCTCCGGCGCCCTGCCCGCGGTGCTCCGGCGCCCTGCCCGCGGTGCTCCAGCGCCCTGCCCGCGGTGCTCCAGCCCGCGGTGCTCCGGCGCCCTGCCCGCGGTGCTCCGGCGCCCTGCCCGCGGTGCTCCAGCCCGCGGTGCTCCGGCGCCCTGCCCGCGGTGCTCCAGCCCGCGGTGCTCCGGCGCCCTGCCCGCGGTGCTCCGGCGCCCTGCCCGCGGTGCTCCGGCGCCCTGCCCGCGGTGCTCCAGCGCCCTGCCCGCGGTGCTCCAGCCCGCGGTGCTCCGGCGCCCTGCCCGCGGTGCTCCGGCGCCCTGCCCGCGGTGCTCCGGCGCCCTGCCCGCGGTGCTCCAGCGTGGTACTGGAGTGTTGTTCACACTACGGACAACGGGAGTGGCATAGCCCTCTCTGTACTAGCTCTGATGTAGCCAGGATTAACTCAACACAACTTGTTCTTCTTTGGATAGAGAGAGAGATGGAGAGCCTCACTGGGATACAATACAGTGTAAATACTACTCACTGGGATACAATACAGTGTAAATACTACTCACTGGGATACAATACAGTAAATACTACTCACTGGGATACAATACAGTGTAAATACTACTCACTGGGATACAATACAGTAAATACTACTCACTGGGATACAATACAGTAAATACTACTCACTGGGATACAATACAGTGTAAATACTACTCACTGGGATACAATACAGTAAATACTACTCACTGGGATACAATACAGTAAATACTACTCACTGGGATACAATACAGTAAATACTACTCACTGGGATACAATACAGTAAATACTACTCACTGGGATACAATACAGTAAATACTACTCACTGGGATACAATACAGTAAATACTACTCACTGGGATACAATACAGTGTAAATACTACTCACTGGGATACAATACAGTAAATACTACTGACTGGGATACAATACAGTGTAAATACTACTCACTGGGATACAATACAGTAAATACTACTCACTGGGATACAATACAGTAAATACTACTCACTGGGATACAATACAGTGTAAATACTACTGACTGGGATACAATACAGTAAATACTACTCACTGGGATACAATACAGTAAATACTACTCACTGGGATACAATACAGTAAATACTACTCACTGGGATACAATACAGTAAATACTACTCACTGGGATACAATACAGTAAATACTACTCACTGGGATACAATACAGTAAATACTACTCACTGGGATACAATACAGTGTAAATACTACTGACTGGGATACAATACAGTGTAAATACTACTCACTGGGATACAATACAGTAAATACTACTCACTGGGATACAATACAGTAAATACTACTCACTGGGATACAATACAGTGTAAATACTACTCACTGGGATACAATACAGTAAATACTACTCACTGGGATACAATACAGTGTAAATACACTGGGATACAATACAGTAAATACTACTCACTGGGATACAATACAGTAAATACTACTCACTGGGATACAATACAGTAAATACTACTCACTGGGATACAATACAGTAAATACTACTCACTGGGATACAATACAGTGTAAATACTACTGACTGGGATACAATACAGTGTAAATACTACTCACTGGGATACAATACAGTAAATACTACTCACTGGGATACAATACAGTAAATACTACTCACTGGGATACAATACAGTGTAAATACTACTCACTGGGATACAATACAGTAAATACTACTCACTGGGATACAATACAGTAAATACTACTCACTGGGATACAATACAGTAAATACTACTCACTGGGATACAATACAGTGTAAATACTACTCACTGGGATACAATACAGTAAATACTACTCACTGGGATACAATACAGTAAATACTACTCACTGGGATACAATACAGTAAATACTACTCACTGGGATACAATACAGTAAATACTACTCACTGGGATACAATACAGTAAATACTACTCACTGGGATACAATACAGTGTAAATACTACTCACTGGGATACAATACAGTGTAAATACTACTCACTGGGATACAATACAGTGTAAATACACTGGGATACAATACAGTGTAAATACTACTGACTGGGATACAATACAGTGTAAATACTACTCACTGGGATACAATACAGTGTAAATACTACTCACTGGGATACAATACAGTGTAAATACTACTCACTGGGATACAATACAGTAAATACTACTGACTGGGATACAATACAGTAAATACTACTCACTGGGATACAATACAGTAAATACTACTCACTGGGATACAATACAGTAAATACTACTCACTGGGATACAATACAGTGTAAATACTACTCACTGGGATACAATACAGTAAATACTACTCACTGGGATACAATACAGTAAATACTACTCACTGGGATACAATACAGTGTAAATACTACTGACTGGGATACAATACAGTGTAAATACTACTCACTGGGATACAATACAGTAAATACTACTCACTGGGATACAATACAGTAAATACTACTCACTGGGATACAATACAGTGTAAATACTACTCACTGGGATACAATACAGTGTAAATACTACTGACTGGGATACAATACAGTGTAAATACACTGGGATACAATACAGTAAATACTACTCACTGGGATACAATACAGTAAATACTACTCACTGGGATACAATACAGTAAATACTACTCACTGGGATACAATACAGTAAATACTACTCACTGGGATACAATACAGTGTAAATACTACTCACTGGGATACAATACAGTAAATACTACTCACTGGGATACAATACAGTGTAAATACTACTGACTGGGATACAATACAGTGTAAATACTACTCACTGGGATACAATACAGTAAATACTACTCACTGGGATACAATACAGTAAATACTACTCACTGGGATACAATACAGTAAATACTACTCACTGGGATACAATACAGTAAATACTACTCACTGGGATACAATACAGTAAATACTACTCACTGGGATACAATACAGTGTAAATACTACTCACTGGGATACAATACAGTAAATACTACTCACTGGGATACAATACAGTAAATACTACTCACTGGGATACAATACAGTGTAAATACTACTCACTGGGATACAATACAGTAAATACTACTGACTGGGATACAATACAGTGTAAATACTACTCACTGGGATACAATACAGTAAATACTACTCACTGGGATACAATACAGTGTAAATACTACTCACTGGGATACAATACAGTAAATACTACTCACTGGGATACAATACAGTAAATACTACTCACTGGGATACAATACAGTAAATACTACTCACTGGGATACAATACAGTAAATACTACTCACTGGGATACAATACAGTGTAAATACTACTCACTGGGATACAATACAGTAAATACTACTCACTGGGATACAATACAGTAAATACTACTGACTGGGATACAATACAGTAAATACTACTGACTGGGATACAATACAGTGTAAATACTACTCACTGGGATACAATACAGTAAATACTACTCACTGGGATACAATACAGTAAATACTACTCACTGGGATACAATACAGTAAATACTACTCACTGGGATACAATACAGTGTAAATACTACTGACTGGGATACAATACAGTGTAAATACTACTCACTGGGATACAATACAGTAAATACTACTGACTGGGATACAATACAGTAAATACTACTCACTGGGATACAATACAGTGTAAATACTACTCACTGGGATACAATACAGTGTAAATACTACTCACTGGGATACAATACAGTAAATACTACTCACTGGGATACAATACAGTAAATACTACTCACTGGGATACAATACAGTAAATACTACTCACTGGGATACAATACAGTAAATACTACTCACTGGGATACAATACAGTGTAAACTCACTATGATACAATGCTACACAACAAAACGCCATCTGAAAGGCTGTGAACCCGCTGTGAACCTTCGATTGCATCCTAAGCAGTTTGGACGAGCCGTATGGTGACATGTTTCTGTCACTGTGGTGACGATGCTCCACCAGGGCGGAGTGCTGAGGAGTGGTTCTGTTCTCTTCAGTTCAAATACGACTCATCTGCCAGACTTACATAATGTGGAGCACAACTCATTCACCACTAAAACTATCGCTGGAGACATTCTTCAGGGGTTCAATTTCACAACTTTTCATTCTTCCATTTAGTCCTCCAGGCAGCTCTGTGAGGAGAAGAGGGGATGGTTCATCACTGTGTATATCCAAAAGAATGCAGCTGTGCATTAACATGTGATTTACAGGTCATCACATGTTAACAGACATGCTAGTGTGTTAGAGTAGGCAGTACACTACAATAGCTGACAGGCCACCAGGTGTCTCTGGCCAATCACACGTCATCTTACCTCTGACCAATCACACGTCGTCTTACCTCTGACCAATCACACGTCATCTTACCTCTGACCAATCACACGTCATCTTACCTCTGACCAATCACACATCGTCTTACCTCTGACCACTCCCTCCAGACTGAGGACCACCGCCTTCCACCCAGGAGGTCTGGCTGGGGCACGTTTAGCTGTGTGGGTACACACACACACATACGCACGCACACACGCATGCACACGCACACACGCACGCGCACACACGCACCCACACACGTTCAAATCACTGCACATGCACATATACACACACCAACATTTTGTGTCAGAAATTGTGTGTGTGTGTGTGTCTGTTAATATATATACATATATATTTAGAAGCATTAGAAAGCAGAAACAGTGCTTTTAGGTTAGACTGTGAAAGCCAAGTTAAGGACACAGGGGATTGTCAAATGACTGCATAGGCACCAGTGTAAGACTGGGGCCTGTGACGCTAGGTTTGCTACGGCCAGCCTTAATGCTGTTATTTTATAGATCGGACCGATGCAGCACAAGCTAGGATCGCTGCCAAGTGGAAAGGTTAACTCCATGTGACAGGCTTGTAGTTCCATGTAAAAGCCTTATGCATACACGTGGTAGTTAATAAAATACATGAAGACAAGACTGTTTAAAAGAGATGAGAACTGTTGAGATGATACGCCTTGGATTTATTTTGTTCTAGATTCAGTTTTTTCCTATTTCTTTGCTGTCCCTAATGCATCAATTTGGTGGCACTATCCGACATGGTGCAATGCGTTGAACGGTGTCTTAGCGGCCTCTGGTGGTGGTACTCCGTCACTACAGTGCTGCAGGGCAGACCAGTGGGAAGAACGCAATGACACAGGGCTTGATCCGAGCGTCTGATCTCCGAGACGGAGCTTCACCCACACAGAGGGTCCTGGTCTGGGTGAGCAGTAGAGTAGAAGGGGAGGAGAGGGGAGGAGGAGACGAGCTGAACACCGTTGCTAAGCATCTCATTGGATGGAGGAAGAGAGGGCAGAGAAAATGAATCAATGGAAGAAAAAAGTCTGAGGAGGGTGGAGCAGGAAGAGCAGAGAGCAGAGCATGACCATGTGAGGGAGAGAACATAGGACAGACCTACAGTACGTCCAGTGTAATGGGAGAGAGAGAGAGAGAGAGAGAGAGAGAGAGAGAGAGAGAGAGAGAGAGAGTCCAGCCTTAGGTGGGTCCTATTCCTTTACTTTTCACGGGGAATAGGTGGAGCTTGCTCTCGCTCATACCCCCACCTCCAACAATTAGACACACACACACTCACACGCCCGGCCGAGAGACTGCTTCTCCTCCCCATGACAGAGTGAGCATGCGAGGGAGTGATTAGACCGGAGATATACGCTCTCTATCGCTGTCTCTCTCTCTCCCCCCCACCCTCCCTCTCCCTCCCCTCTCTCCGTCTCTTTCCTCTGGGATCACAACAGCCTGGCAGCAGCACGTGTTTGGAGGATACAGCGGCACCATGAAGGTGAGCCCCAGGAACATGTCTGCTACAGCTAGGGTGTGTGTGTGTGGTAATGCATACCTGCCTGTATGCCTGTGTCTCTGTGTGTGTGTGTGTGTGTGTGTGTGTGTGTGTGTGTGTGTGTGTGTGTGTGTGTGTGTGTGTGTGTGTGTGTGTGTGTGTGTGTGTGTGTGTGTGTGTGTGTGTGTGTGTGCGCAGGTTAATGCAGATGCAGCCTTTGCTGTGTTGTGTGTCGCTTGGTAAACAAAGTTGCTGTTAGGGGGTTATTATGTGCGTATGTTTATAATTATACAAATTGTTGGTTAGGCAGGTTAAGCATGTGTGTGTGTGTGTGTGTAACATGTGCAGATGTTTTACTGTCTCAATGGTGTTAAATGATTGTACCCCAGTGTGTGATTCACTTTATGTAAGAGTGTGTGTGTGTGTGTGTGTGTGTGTGTGTGCTGGTCAGGAGGACTGCTGCTGGTACATGCACAGCGCTGTGTTAATGATGTGTGGAGGCATTCTGCACCATTCCAACACCATCATCAGTAAAGACGTCTCCTTCACCACGCAGCTCTACGGCTCCCAGAGCACATGAACACACAGCTCAGCCAAAGGGCTCTCCTCGGAACATTTACAAATAAACTCATTACTGACTACATCACTAACCAGTCATTCACAGGAACATTCAGGGTGTTTAGCAGACACTTTTATCCAAAGCGACTTACAACAAAAGCACATTTGTCAGAAGGAGAAAGGACAACATACGGCTGTCATACCGTAAGGAAGTGCGTACATTACTGTGACTCCACTGTGTTGACCCTTACAGGTGTAGAAGGTCCCTTACAGGTCCCTTACAGGTCCCAGTGGTCTCTGGTGCCGACCCACCCCCACTCAGTGACGTCGGAGAGGCTGTCCTGCACTGAGCTGACGACGGCAGCACAGAGTAGAAGGAATCAAGTGATGAGGATCATTGATGGATTGAGAAACTGTAGTTATTTAGTCATTTCAGCTATAGGCCATACCCTTGTAAGATAGAGATTAGGTTTGTTAATTGTTCTAAATTGTGGTACCAGTTCTTCCACACCTGAGCTAGCCGTGTTTGTCCGTTCTGGGCTCAGGTAGAAACAGGACCTGCTCCATATGGACATAGAAAGGCTTGTTTTAAGTTACTTTTTTATCCTCTTGGGATTATCCAGTAATTCAAACATACTTATGAACGCTTGATTCCAAGTCCGTTCCCCAGAGGGCCCTGAACCAGTCACCATCCGGTCCAACTCCACTGAAATCCTTCCACCCCTTCTCTCCATCTCTCCATCTCTCCATCTTCAGTCTGCTTGGTTCGTTCAGGCTGAGCTCTACTGGTCAGGTGTGATGTGGGGACCATGGATGGAGTGGCTCCTGCACTCGTCTCTTTCTGTCTTTCTGACGGTCATGAAGCAAATGTTTTGACGTTTCACAATCGACCGGTCAGTCTGCAGGGAGCTGTCTGTCTGTCAGGGTGTGAGGCCTGTTCCTTTCTGTCTGTCTGTTAGGGTGTACGGTCTGTTGGTACGGGTCTAGCAGTTTGATGCACGTTTGATTTCGGTACGTACTGAAAAAAAAAAAAAACTGCTGTACTGAAAAACATACCGAACCGTGACTTAAAAACCGAGGTACGTACCGAACCGTGACTCTAGTGCACGGGTACACCCCTACTGTCTGTCTGTCCATGCACCAGTCAGCCTGCTTGGCACTGTCTGCCTGTCTGTCTGTTCCACAGCCCAAATGGTTGTGTGTGTGTGTGTCTGTCTGTTCCACAGCCCAAATGGTTGTGTGTGTGTGTCTGTCTGTTCCACAGCCCAAATGGTTGTGTGTGTGTGTGTGTGTGTGTGTGTGTGTGTGTGTGTGTGTGTGTGTGTGTGTGTGTGTGTGTGTGTGTGTGTGTGTGTGTGTGTGTGTGTGTGTGTGTGTGTGTGTGTGTGTGTGTGTGTGTGTGTGGCGCTGCAGTGTCTGAGCCCCGGGGGGGGGGGGGGCTGCAGAGGGAGATGAAGACCAGAGATGGAGCAAGGCTCACTCAGAGAGTCAGACTGTACAGGGTCTAATCAATGTATGCACACACACACACACACACACACACACACACACACACACACACACTGACAGTCGTGCTCATGATACATAGAGTGGTGTCCATGGAAACCAAACTAGTGTGTGTGTGTGTGGTTGCGTGTGGAGGCAGCCGGCCGTTTCATTGGACTCCCTCTTGTCTGTGGTGCAGTCTGTGTAAGGGAATGTTTCTGTACCCGCCGTGTGTGTGTGTGTGTGTGTGTGTGTGTGTGTGTGTGTGTGTGTGTGTGTGGTCAGCTGGCTCCAAGGCTTAACGTAGTTGTACTTTAGACGTAAGGCTATACTTCCGTTGCTTCTCCATAGTGGTGTAGAGTTTGACCTTGCTGGTATCCTGGGTATCCTTCCCGGGTATAGAATTTGAACTGCTCATCTTTCTACTTCTGTGTCTCTGCAGTCGGGTCTACACCCAACAGTCCTCACCACTCGCTTTGTTCTATTTATTCCACTGGTTGGATATTTTACGAGAGCACAGTGTAATTCAATTTAATTTGAAATTAGAAAACTAGAAAAAACGAGAGATAAGACTTACCTAATTGTGCAAAATGTGCAATAACTATTATTGCTCTGGTGCAGTTCAAATCTCCCCAAGCCTTGGTTATAAATATAGTAAGGGAACAGTGTTTCATAACCGACTGTAGCCAAACCCTCAGAAAACAATGAAACAATGTCTATCCCTATAGACCTATGCTCTAGAGTCTATCTCTATAGACCTATGCTCTAGAGTCTATCTCTATAGACCTATGCTCTAGAGTCTATCCCTATAGACCTGCTCTAGAGTCTATCGCTATAGACCTATGCTCTAGAGTCTATCTCTATAGACCTGCTCTAGAGTCTATCTCTATAGACCTATGCTCTAGAGTCTATCTCTATAGACCTATGCTCTAGAGTCTATATCTATAGACCTATGCTCTAGAGTCTATCTCTATAGACCTATGCTCTAGAGTCTATCTCCATAGACCTATGCTCTAGAGTCTATCTCTATAGACCTGCTCTAGAGTCTATCTCTATAGACCTATGCTCTAGAGTCTATCCCTATAGACCTATGCTCTAGAGTCTATCTCTATAGACCTATGCTCTAGAGTCTATCCCTATAGACCTATGCTCTAGAGTCTATCCCTATAGACCTGCTCTAGAGTCTATCGCTATAGACCTATGCTCTAGAGTCTATCTCTATAGACCTGCTCTAGAGTCTATCTCTATAGACCTATGCTCTAGAGTCTATCTCTATAGACCTATGCTCTAGAGTCTATCTCTGTAGACCTATGCTCTAGAGTATCTCTATAGACCTGCTCTAGAGTCTATCTCTATAGACCTATGCTCTAGAGTCTATCTCTATAGACCTATGCTCTAGAGTCTATCTCTATAGACCTATGCTCTAGAGTCTATCTCTATAGACCTATGCTCTAGAGTCTATCCCTATAGACCTATTCTCTAGAGTCTATCCCTATAGACCTATGCTCTAGAGTCTATCTCTATAGACCTATGCTCTAGAGTCTATCTCTATAGACCTATGCTCTAGAGTCTATCTCTATAGACATATGCTCTAGAGTCTATCTCTATAGACCTATGCTCTAGAGTCTATCTCTATAGACCTATTCTCTAGAGTCTATCCCTATAGACCTATGCTCTAGAGTCTATCTCTATAGACCTATGCTCTAGAGTCTATCCCTATAGACCTATGCTCTAGAGTCTATCTCTATAGACCTGCTCTAGAGTCTATCCCTATAGACCTATGCTCTAGAGTCTATCTCTATAGACCTGCTCTAGAGTCTATCTCTATAGACCTATGCTCTAGAGTCTATCTCTATAGACCTACGCTCTAGTCTATCTCTATAGACCTACGCTCTAGTCTATCTCTATAGACCTATGCTCTAGAGTCTATCTCTATAGACCTATGCTCTAGAGTCTATCTCTATAGACCTATGCTCTAGAGTCTATCTCTATAGACCTATGCTCTAGAGTCTATCCCTATAGACCTATGCTCTAGAGTCTATCTCTATAGACCTGCTCTAGAGTCTATCCCTATAGACCTATGCTCTAGAGTCTATCTCTATAGACCTGCTCTAGAGTCTATCTCTATAGACCTATGCTCTAGAGTCTATCTCTATAGACCTATGCTCTAGAGTCTATCTCTATAGACCTATGCTCTAGAGTCTATCTCTATAGACCTATGCTCTAGAGTCTCTGTAGACCTATGCGCTCTGTTGTTCATGTAAATAACTTTCATTAGAGTCGTAGTGGGCATGATGATGTGTTTTATTGACTCAGGGCAGCACATTAAGCATCACTGAGAAATCACATTGACGTCATCCTGGTGAGAATGGAGGTGAAAGAGTGAAAGCTCTTTCTGTACAGAGTACAGATACACCATTCCACAACAACGTCATCTCACACCTCTACGGCAGAATAGGTTGTTTGTCACTATGACCCAAAACGACCCATATGGCATATGTGAATCACCACGGCAACTAAACATCATATACATTCAATAACTGAAGACTGAAAAAATAAAAAATAAAATGAATGAAAAAATGTATTGCTAGAAATGTTAAAGTGCATTTTAATGCCCAAACTATTATTGGGGTCGTCTTGACAAACAGCCTTTAGTGTCATTTGGGTTAGAGGTTAGGCTGAACATAGCAACCCCACGGAGCATCCATCACTATCTCTTTTATGAGACCGTAGCATTGTTGCTCTTACAGCGAGAACAAACGTGACGAGTAGAAGCAACCAGGAGTACCGCTGTGTGGATGGCTGTTATTAGGAGCTTATGCATGCACACAGACATACAAACACACTCACTCACTCTCTCTACCAATGTGTGTATTGCAGGAAAATAATACATCACATCCTAACAAGGCTGTTACAAGGCATAACAAACATCGACCTTCTGAACACAACCAGATCCAAGAGGAGCATCTTCTGATTGATGAAGCCATTCATACATGTTATGGTCCTTTATTCAATCAGACACTCATGGGGAGGAGAGCCCAGAGTAGTAAAAACATCTTCAACATCAAACATTCCCTCATGGCTCATTATGACCACATCCTTAAACTGGTAACGCTCTCATGCATTATCACCATGCTGCCACGCATGCATTACCTTTTAATTTGAGTTGTTTACGTTTCCTAAAACTCTTGGCACACCATCAAGTAAATAAAGTTAATTGATCAGCAGATTAGTTGATTGGTTAGGTTCAGTCCTACTATCTTGTCTTCAAAAACCACACAATAAGGAAAACATATCCTTTCCTTTCAATGTTTGTCCAATAATAAGCAGACCATAGAAGCACTTTACATGACGGCTGTAGCCTGTGCCATAAGCCTCAGCCTGTATCGCTGTCTCATCCAGACCCCGTTGTTATTAAAACAAGGAGCTTTATTGGAGTTGTATAAAAGGCAGCATCCTGTAGCTGGGCTCTGAGGACACAGTTGAGGTCTGCTCTCTGTCAGAGGCTCCGTGACCCGCCCATCTGTCAGTGTGTTTCATCTCTCAGCGGCGGCAGAGAGGGCTGCGTTCAGGCTCTACCTTCTCTCTCCTGTATCCTAGTCCTCTCAGGACTTCTCCTATATCCTAGTCCTCTCAGGACTTCTGGATTCATTCTATTCCATGATTTTCAACGTATTTGCAAAAGGGAATACATTTTTTGTTTCCTGTTTGTGAAAATATATTTTATATCTGTAATTGGAAGAAGATGTTTTAATTGTGTAAAACGGATTTCTTTGTATGCGTTTGTACTGCCAGTGTGTCTTCCTGGTGCTCCAGGCTGGTTGACCAGTTCATGGTTGCATGAACTGCAGCATTGTAGATGAACTGCAGTGGGTCTCCACAGCCAGGCCATGTGGACTCCGGTGCCAGGTCTTTGTAACCTTCAGGGATGTTCCAAGCTGACTCAGTGTCAGTGTGTTTTCATCCACGGCACTTAAAAAAAAAAAAAATCTGGACAAATTTACAGGATGTTTGAATCATTCACACACACACACACACACACACACACAGATATAAGCACGTTAGTACTCACGAGTTCACAATGCTAGTTGTGCGTTATTCTGTTCAGTCTTGACCTGAAGTCTGATGGGCCCCAAGCTCCAGATAAAGGAGAGACGACCTGAACACGCCGACACAGAGCAGCACCCCAAGGTGGCCACTCAGGAGGAACATGACTCCCTGAACAACACAGAGCAGCACCCCAGGGTGGCCCCTCAGGGAGGAACATGAGGGGGAGACTGACTCCATGAGACGAGGAGTATGTGAGCCCAGACCCTGCAGAGGAGTCGTGTGAATCAGTGTGAGAGAGAGAGGGCCCTATCTTGCACCCAGTTGACTTTCTACACCGTGTCGTTGCTAGTTTGCACCCGGCGCAAAGCTGATTTTCCCCCGCAGCAACCAGGCGCCACTACACTTGCGCCTGGAGAGGCGTGTCGGCGAAAAGCAGAGGCGTGTTCCGGCGCAAATGATACTTGGTGCTATTTTAGTGATCTAAAAAATGCTCCAATGCAATTGCGCCACTGAATGAAAAATCCCTGGTCTAAATGCACTAGCGGATAGCGCAGTTGGTGTTGCTATTTTGACGTGCCATGGCAGGTCGGAACTGCAACATACGCTTACACACACGTAGGCTATACACAGCACAAACATGCAAACGATTAGCCAGATTTAAATATTATGATGTCAAAGATTATTCATACGTGTGAAACTGCATAGAAATAGTGTGTGGATTGTGGAAACATTTTTTTCCATAGGGCTGCATGAATGAAGTATAGTAGGCTATGGCATGCGTTAAAACAATAATAATAACAATAATACATTCGAGCAAAGAATATTCCAGCCTTCCAAAACAAAATCTTGTTTTAGGGTAAATGGTTGGTTAAATGATTTGGGAAAGAACAGCTGATACAGCGGTAAGTTGTACTTTTAAATCAATGCATCTGCAAACACCGTACATCAAACACATATGTTCTTGACACAGACATCGTGTACAAGCCCGTAACTTTTAGGATTGATGAGTATTCGATCGTGAGAAAACAGTTTTACCGCGAGTGAGTGTTTAAAAGAATGAATGAATGCGGGTGATGCTTGGCGCGTGTGTGTGCGCGTCCATCTGTTTAAAGGTGCCATGACATGCCACCAGGTGTGGTGTGATTAGCCGTTACAAGCCGTTTTGGAAATCAGCCCCTTAAGACATCACAGGTGGGCGTGATCTAGATCTATGACGGATAGATGAGCAACGTTTGCTACAGTCCACTGGGTAGGCTGGTAGGTATGTGTGCTGATCTATCAGCACACATCTAGGTGGACAAGCCCACTTTCTGCCCCTTATGATGTCATAAGGGGCAAATTTCCAAAACGGCAAATCACACCACACCTGGTGGCATGTCATGGCACCTTTAAACACACGCAAACTAAACATGTAACACATAATACAGTCCATGGCGATGTATATTAACGGGGGAACACATGCATATTATGAACACAAGTCGATAACGATAATGTATACAATACTGGTAACAAACAATGTTTGTCAATGTATACGCCCAAAACACCTACGGGTTTCAGCCCAACCCATTTTAGATTTGCGTCGGGAGAAAAGCTCATTTATCTCGCCGCCATAATAGCAACATCGCCATAGAACCGCCCACAAAGGGCTAGGGCCCAGTGTGTGTTATTAAACATTTTTATATTTCAACATTTCGTTTTTTGCGCATATTGAATAGGCTAAAATACTGTGGAGTGGGGAACGTGCTCATATAATGACACGCCGATTTGATTTGAATTGACGTCAGCAACATGGCAGCGCACATGTGCCAGTTGTTTATATACAACTGTAAACTTAATAAATAATAATAAACTTAAAACATGTAATATATGTATTATTTTCAGATTGTGTAAATGGTACATTTGTTTAATCCATTTGTTCTTGTCTTGTGAGGTTTTGTTTCAACATTTAATAGATGAATTCCCAATAGATGTATTGGTATCATGAGTATAAAGGTAAAAGTTGTGGTCAGTATTTACCCTAACTAGGTAGGAGCAGTGGTAGCCATGGGGACTAACTCCAGTCTGAGGTGCCTTGGTCAAGATCAATGACAGGAGTGTCGGACACATAATATATCCATAGCATGCATGTTGAGCAATAGAATATAATGATTATCTTTGTGCTTAAACAATAATCAAAAGGGTACACAGTTGGTCTCCCGCCATGAGCGCTTGAGTACAACTTACAAGAAGTTGTACAAGAAGTTGTACTCAAGTTGAGAACAACTTGAGTACAACTTCTTACAACTCAAGTACTGGGTGGAGGTGTCGCTGCGTTGTCTGTACAACAGAGACAGCGCAGCGATATCAACATGAGTCGTTCTAACTGGAGAGACGGTGAAATCCACGAGCTGCTGACCATCAGGGGAGAGAAGGGGATGCAGTCGCATTAAGCAACGTCGGGGAAAGACGGTGCGATCTACGAGAAAGACGCAGAGGAACCGTCCTTACCAGGCTTTTGTCGGGATAAAAAACAAGTGGTCAGCAAAATAAAGAATATGCTGGCGTTTTTGCACTTGTTAATATTAGCCTACACTGAGATCTCGTCTACTCATTTGTGCATGCGGGTGGCTTGATAAATATAAAGAAATATTTCACAGGCAAGACGGGGAAATTGCCGGCATGTCAAGCCGCGACCGAATGCAGCTCTGCAGTGTAGAAATACCTAGTATGTGAGAGAGTGTGTGTCAGTGTGTGAGAGAGTGTGTGTCAGTGTGAGAGAGTGTGTGTCAGTGTGTGAGAGTGTGTGTCAGTGTGTGAGAGTGTGTGTCAGTGTGTGAGAGACTGTGTGTCAGTGTGTGTGTGTCAGTGTGTGTCAGTGTGTGAGAGTGTGTGTGTGTGTCAGTGTGTGAGAGAGTGTGTGTCAGTGTGTGAGAGTGTGTGTCAGTGTGTGTCAGTGTATGAGTGTGTGTGTGTCAGTGTGTGAGAGAGTGTGTGAGAGTGTGTGTCAGTGTGTGTCAGTGTGTGAGTGTGTGTGTGTCAGTGTGTGAGAGTGTGTGTGTGGGTGCATTACAGGATTGCTTGTGTGTAGCTTGACAACAACAATGAGCTGCAGCAACACACTGAGGCTGTTCCACACAAAACTGATCTTCATTCAAATGACAGAGAAACAGACGCGCTATTATTGAGAATTGAAAACATCCTCATCCTTTCATTTGATATCACCCTGAATCTATCGTGTGGTTAGCATCCTCTCTCTCCCCTGTAGCTCTCTCTCTCTCTCTCTCTCCCTGTAGCTCTCTCTCTCCCCTGTAGCTCTCTCTCTCTCTCTCTCTCCCTGTAGCTCTCTCTCTCTCTCCCCCTGTAGCTCTCTCTCTCTCTCCCCCTGTAGCTCTCTCTCTCTCTCTCTCCCCCTGTAGCTCTCTCTCTCTCTCTCTCCCCCTGTAGCTCTCTCTCTCTCTCTCTCCCCTGTAGCTCTCTCTCTCCCCCTGTAGCTCTCTCTCTCTCTCCCCCTGTAGCTCTCTCTCTCTCCCCCTGTAGCTCTCTCTCTCTCCCCCTGTAGCTCTCTCTCTCTCTCCCCTGTAGCTCTCTCTCTCCCTGTAGCTCTCTCTCTCTCTCTCTCCCCCTGTAGCTCTCTCTCTCTCTCTCTCCCCCTGTAGCTCTCTCTCTCTCTCTCTCCCCTGTAGCTCTCTCTCTCTCTCTCCCCCTGTAGCTCTCTCTCTCT